>NW_022436980.1:10494704-10521732 GCF_009761245.1 Sapajus apella
TTTGCCCCTTATTCTTTCTAAGTGTTGAACTGAAACATTTGACTTTTCCTGTTCTTGGACTAAAACTATTGGGACTAAACTGCACAGCTGGCTTTCCTGGGTCTCCAGTTTACAGATGGCAGATTGTGGAACTTCTCAGTGTCTATAATTCTGTAAGCCAGTTCCTCATAATAAATCTCTCTCATTCTCACTCTGACTCTCCTTTATTGGTTCTTTTCCTCTGGAGAACCCTGACTAATACATACAAATGCCCAAACTATCTAAGATGCTGTTGACTGACAAATAAATGTACAGCTTCTTGACTAGATCTGTCAGACTATAACATAGAGAAATTTGTATAAAATTTAATGTCTATGGCAACATCAAAAACATATATTGGCCGGGCACGGTGGCTCATGCCTATAATCCCAGCACTTTGGGAGGCCAAGGCTGGTGGATCACGAGACCAAGAGATCAACACCAACCTGGTCAACATGGTGAAACCCTGTCTCTACTAAAAATATAAAAATTAGCTGGGCATGGTGGCGCGCCTGTAGTCCCAGCTACTCGGGAGGCTGAGGCAGGAGAATTTTTTGAACCCAGGAGGCAGAGGTTGCAGTAAGCCGAAATTGCGCCATTGCACTCCAGCCTGGGTAACAAGAGTGAAACTCCATCTAAAAATATATATATATATATATATTAATTACTTGATAAACAGCTCCATTTCTGGTCTAAGACCAGCTTTTATGCTGGAAATGATGAAAGAAAATGAGCAGGTTCAGCTCAGGACCAGTGGTGTCAACATAAAGAAAAAAGAAGGAAGCAACAAATTTGTTCTACAATTGAAACACAGTCAATATGTTATTAGTGGATCCAGATGGAATCTATCATTCCTGACTGGTGAAAACAGCTGATTGACAACAAAGATCTATTATGCTGTATCAATTTTGTTTGTTTTCCTATTAACTTCTTATTATAGAAAACACATATTATCTCTTATGCACTCCTCCTTTTCCCACATCCTCTCAATTGTTTGAAACAGTAATCAATGTATGTGTTATTGTAATCTGTAGCCAACTAACGTCTGTAATTGCTTTCTATTTTCCCACATGACTTTCTATTTTCTTTGAATTAATAATTGCCTAATATTTTTATTTGCCATTTTTGAGTTATATAATTTCCTGCATGAACCAATTATTTAGAATATATTTATTCCTTTTGTTTTATAAAGACCTCTGCCCTGGAGCATTTCTTCTTTCATAAGCTAATCAGGATCTTCATTCTGTAGACGTCTATTATAAAAGGAATCTTTTTGTTTTCTGCTATGTTTTCTCTACTTCATCATAGATCCATTTCTCCCTGTTTCTTAGTCTACATACTTGCCATGGCAGTGGCCCTTCTCTATGAGCTTTCTAAGAAGATATGCAAGAGACAGGAAAGCTTTCAGTCTTTTCCTCTCTGACCATTTATTTTTTTGTATGTGTTTGTAGTTTGACCACTTATCAAATTCTATTTAGAAAAGTTTCATGCTATTGTTCTGCTGTCCTCTAGTATTTGATATTGCTATTGAGCACTCATATTTCATTGTGATTCCTGTTTTTTGAAATGTACTTTTTCTCCACTGATACTTTTATTAATGTTCCATTTATCATCTGTACCCTAAAATTTTATCACAATAGCTATTGGAAATGTTTATTCATTGTGCTCTCATTAAGACATTTCACATGGAAAAATAAACTTTACATGTATGATAATTTTTCTCATAGTATCTTTGGTAATTTTTCTCCCCAATAGCTTCTTTTTTTTTTTTTTTCCCTGGAATACTTACTTTTCAGATATTGGACCCAGTAGACTGATTCACAGTTTTTAAATCTTGTCTTTGTTAATCTCTTTACTTCCTATGAAACTTCTTTAATTATATCTCCCAACCATTTTATGTTTTAGCTATCATATTTTTAATTTCCAAAGGCTTTCCTTATTCTCTGATTGTTCCTTTATTCCAACATCGTGCTTTTGTGTCAAGGTCTGTCTATCTCTCGCTCTCTCTCTCTCTATCTCTCTCTCTCTCTCAGATGTAGTCTTGCTCTGCCGCCAGGCTAGAGTACAGTGACATAATCTCGGCTCACTGCAACCTCTGCGTCCTAGGTTCAAGTGATTCCCCTGCCTCAGCCTCCCGCATAGCAAAGATTATAGGCGCGTGGCACCACATCCAGCTAATTTTTTGTATTTTAGTAGAGACAGGGTTTCACCATGTTGGCTAGGATGGTCTCAGTCTCCTGACCTCATGATCCGCCCAGCTAGGCCTCCCAAAGTGCTGGAATTATAGGCGTGAGTCACCAAGCCCTGCCTCAATTTATATTCTGTTATCTTACAGAGAATGTGAGTTAGGTTTTCCATGCAGAGGGTTTTTTTAAAATTTCTCATATTGTCTGTTTTCTCTAAGTTTCTATTATATGTTTATTAGTTATGATCTCCAATCTCTTGCTATAAGCTTTCCATAAATGTCTGTTGATTCCTGGCTATATATTCCCATTTAGGAGTAAGTAACTGAAAAGTTGATTTGAAGGCCTTTTTGAATAGTCATGGCTTATCAACTGCTGGGGTTACTGAGGGTGATTAGTCTGGCAATGAGATACATTTTGTACTTGGGGGACTTCAAATTTTATCATGTCTCACTTTGAGACACTTTGGTTTCTTCACAAATAAAAGTTCTCTTCTCTCCTGCCTGCATGGTTGTAAGCTTTGTTTCTGACTTTTTGTATAATGGTAAAGAGGGCGAAGACAAAAGGGGTCACACTAGTTAATATGCTGATGTTCTCTGAAATTCCCTGCTTAAAACCAAGCGTTCTAACTGTTCATGCCTTTTCTTGCTATCTCCATGTTTGGATATATTCTAGTTCAGTTGCTGTCTTTTGTGAGTTACCAGTCAGAAGTCATAGAGTGAAATTAGAGAACTGGGGAATGTCACTGTTTCTTATACAAATTTCCAACAAGTATAGCTTCTCCGATATGGAATGTCTCCAACTACCAAGCTTTTCTATGGCATGATCACAAATGATTTTATGTCTTGTTACTGTTACCCTCCTTATATACCTAGACTTTTAAAAAATTGCTTCTGCTAAATCATGCACAATTCTACTTTCCCCTCCATATTTTTTTATGGTTACAGATACCATCAAGTTTTATTAATGCTGGAGTTTGAGGCTTTGTTTCTTACTCTTCAAGAGAGAGAGGGAGAGAGGGGAAAGAGAGAGATTGACAGAAGAAGGAAGAAACTTCTCTTGTTCCTTAACTTTAAACAATAATTTATAGATAGACTTCTAATTAGCCTCTTACCTAAACATCAAAATCCCCATATGTGGCAATAAAGAGCAAAAGTGATGTGGGTAAGGAGAGCCAAAAGAGAACATAATCAGGAGCAATTTTTCTCATAGAAGCCAGCACTGCTTTTTCATTGTCTTTTCTTTCCCCCATATCATTCCTTAAACATAATAACCAAGAAATTTTGCTGTTACCGTAATATTTAGAGCTTCAAGTAAGGAGGATTATATTGGGGTATGTGTAGTTCATATTAGAATAAAATAATTTGGCCCCAAAGAAAAGATGCTAAGGCATAGATTCAGCTTGCCTCCCTGCCAGGGGTTAATAAAATACATTTTAATTAAAATGTCTCCATTTAAATTGCTTATTTATGCTTATGAAATCTGCCGTTTTCCAAAATGCATTCAAATAATCTACCCCTTTGACATACGCTGTGTAACACAGTGGTCAAGAGTATGAGTTCTAAAGCCAGATTCCCAGTTTTGAATTTTTGCATTGTCTATTTAACAACGGAAGCAAGTATTAATCTTCCTTATGCCTCAAGTTCTTCATCTGTAAAATGAGAATGTTTCTGGAAACTACCCCACAGAGATGTTATAAAAATTCAATTAGTTTAAACATATAAAAAGCTTAGGACAATATGCAGTAAATTATAAGGCATTATTTATATAGTAGAACTGCAATTGTTCTCTGAATTAGGGCTTTTACCTTTAAAATATACAATTTGTAAGAGTTGCAGACTTTGGCCTTCTAGATTTATCTGAGTAACATATTGCTATGATCTGAATGTTTGTGTCCCCCAAAATTAATATGTTGAAACCTAATTCGAAATGCCATAGTATTAAGAGATAGAGAATTTAGGATGTGATTAGGCCATAAAAATGGAGCTCTTGCTAATGTGATTAGTGCTCTATTGAAAGCAGCCCAAAAGAGCTTGTTTGTCCATTATACCAAGTAAAAACACAGCAAGAATTCTCTGTCTACAAGGAAAAGGCTCTTACTAGCCATCAAATCTGCCGGTTCCCTCAATCTGGAAGACTTCCCAGCCTCCAGAACTATCAGAAATAAATGCTTGTTGTGTATAAACTGCAGTTTATGGTATTTCAGTTACAGCAGCCCCAAATTACTAATACACTTAAAACTTCATAAAATGAATGTTTGCATAATATCATAACCAATGACATGGCTACAAGTGCAATTATTAATTAATAATTTTAGTGAAGCAGGAACAAAGAAAACAGTGGGCTACACAAATAATGTACATGTGCCTTAAAGGAAGAGTCAGAAGAGAGAAAGAGGGGAAATAAAATGGCCTAGGATGTGGGTCAATCAATGTCCGCCCTCAACTTTAAAGATTGTTGCAAGATTTAGAGCAGGTGATGCCAGTACATTGTTAAATATGTAAGTGCTGTCTGCATGGGAAGAAAATGGTAAATAGTACACTATCTTTGAAAAAACCTAATTTAACTTTTTTTCACCCTCTGAATTATAGAGATACATGGCAAAGTCTCAATCTTACACAATTATTTACTGCTCCATCCATATGAATTTTCCAAATTTTTAAATTTTATCAATGCCAATCAATTCACTCATTAGTCAAATCAGTGTTGATTGTCAAAACCTAAGTCAGATGATAATTTGCTTAAATTTTTTAACTGCTACATTGAATAATAGAAAAGTCAAATTCTAAAATGTTTCATTGGAATACACAGGATCTTGGATCATATTGCTTTTCTACCTGGAAGCATTTTGTGGTTAATATTATTTGTTTGAAAGTAAAATTATGTTCCAGGTTATCAATAAAACTCACAGGAAGTAGTAATGGTGTCCTTTTTTGAAAATTGTAACACATGTAAATATCTGTCAATCAAAACAATTTTACCTCATGGTATTTTCCTAATGAAAATGAATCTCTAGACTAATGGAATATTCAACATTTGTTTCTGGAACAAAATGCTGTGCCTCCAAGTGCAAAGTTTCCATGAGGAAATTATATTTTAACTTGAAATTTTTTAAAAAATATAATTTAAGGAATATTTCTTCTGTTAGAAGTCTCATATTAATTTACCTGTCTGATAGTTGCAAAATCTCATTTGTATATGAAATTTTTTATAAGGTTAAATAAATATACCTAGATAGAGAATAAAACAGTGGTTGCCATGAAAGAAGGAGCAGAGAAATGAGAAGATGTAGGTCCCTGTGTTAGTCTGTTCTTGCATTGCTATAATAAAATACCTGAGACTGGGCAATAAATATATACCTATAAAACATAATCTTAAAAAACTACCATACATGCTGAAGGATTCTACCAATGGTAAATAACTGCTTTTTGTTGATAGTATAGAAAGTGTGATTTCCTTAACCAATCATGTGCTGGTAAATATTTAACAACTGGTTCTCTGGAGAAGCAGAAGCCATGAGGTGTAGTGTTTACTATTTCGACCATGGGTGATTCCAATCTACTAATGAGATGTTCATCAACTCACAAAATTTCTAAAAATTTTAACAATTGACTGACTGTATCTCGTCATTGCATCCATTCTCTAAACTAAAGATACAGTGTGTATTTTTATGAGTTCCTGTTCAAATTTCTATTAGAACACATTTGAAGATACACAACTTTAACATATAACGAGTGTACTTTAGCAAGGTCTCTTACGTTTCTCCTCACAAAATTACGTTTTTACCTCTATGGTGATCTATTAGAGATGGGCAATGTATGCTTTACTATATATTTCACGATTCATTACCTATCACTTGTACCAAGTCATTATACCAGATGGTATAATATTGTAATGAGCATGCTTCATTTTGGTACTTAATAATTATAAGTAAGACTGTGTATGCACATTTGTAAAACACACTGTGGGTAAATCTGCTACTCACAGGCGATTTCAATGAAGAGTGAGATTAAACATGAGTTATGCTTCCATATTTGCTGTTACAAAATGCCTCAAGGTAATACCCGTGAAATCAAACTGAATTTCAGAACAATTCACAAACAGTCTGAAATTTGTACCCAACACCAAATTTATACACAGTATATTTAAATCTAAAATTCATTTAATAAATATTAACTTGCTAACTCATTGCAATACGATATGCTTCCATCAAGTATGAGTTAAAATATTTAATTTCAGATAAACCACAAAGTTATATATTTTAATTTAAAATAACGTTTTCTTTAAAATAATGTCTCTCTTGTTTAAAACAAATGTATTTTTTCTTCTTACTGTCTTTTTTCTTTATTCTACATCATGTGACATCTTTTTAAAAAATTTACTAGTTGCTTTCCTATATATTTAATACTAAAATTTCAAGGTTATCTCTCAAATGTATTTCACATCATCTTATGTATTTTTCCTTCTGCAAATACATCTTGTCTTTATATCAGTAATTTTCTAAAATCTTCACACACAAAGCTACTGAAGTCCAAACTTCCTTTGTAATAGCTATAAAATGAGCAATCACTGGATCTTTCTCATTTCCTACCCAACTTTTAATACATCTCTTAATGTTTTGTGTGGAAATTAATTATTATTTTGAACATATATGATTCTCTACATAACTTTCCATATCAAACTGTTCAACTTTATCAGATGATGACAGCCTTATTATGAGAGTTAATGCCAATTTACTCAAAAACTGTACTTGGAGCTTTCAATACATTATCTCAATCAATTTTTAAGACAATTTAAGAAAGTGCATATTGTTATCCAAAATTTACAGATAAATTTATTGAGACTCAGAGATGACTACAGAAATGATACTGCTAACGAGAGAAAACCAAGTTCTATTTCAATCAAAATCTATTTTCTTTCTATAATATCATGTCTTTTTAAATTAAGAATGACAGTAAAATTATCATGCTGCTTTTCTATATGGAGTACTTCTTTATAAGAAAATTAAAGCCATCAGAAAAAAAATTATTTCCCTCTCTACAAAACAAGTCCTTAGGTGTTAGCAGCAGTAATTACAAAGTAAATATAGGGTTTTGATCTGCAAATAATTGTCCTAAGTAAAATTTTTGACAGTTTGGATTTTTGATTAAACAAGCTAAGGGCCTACTGTTTAAGTTGAAAATGACAAGTAAGTGATAGGTCCTTGGAAGAAACTAAGAATAAAAAAAAAACGGCATAATTTCACCAAGGTTTATATACTAAAAAAAATTGAAAAAAATAGAGATTTTGAGTAAGTGCTGCTCATTGAAGAAAAAAAGAAACACAAAGAATTGCCTCAGACATGGAGATAAGAGGGGAACAGCTAAATAAGTGTGCTGACTGAAATGAAATGATGGGTAATATTAAAATAAATTTAAAAATTTTTGCTTTTATAATGACAGAACTATCGAAGGAAAGTCATCTCAATTAAGAACAGAAACGAAAGTAAATGGAGATTAGAATAAAACAAATCTTGATAAAAAGGGTCTGATGGATCCTGCAGGTTCATGGAATTGCTAAAGAGAAGATGATGAATGACCCAGAAGTCAACAGGGAAAATACAAGTGGTCCCAACATTCGAGATTAAAGGAGAGAACTGACAAGGCAGGTGTAATTCACAGTTTCTCATTTAAAACTAAGCTTTTTAAGGAAAGGTGCTGCCTGGTTTCCAATGTCTTTCTTGGATATGCCTATTATATAGAAAAAACATATTACTCCTCACAGGTAATTTTTAACACTCGAAAATTCCAAATAATGAAGTACTCTTTCATCCTAACTAGGAATTGGTCAACTGTGTACAAAGAACTCTGAGAGAATTAAATGACACAGATTACTCACCCAAAGAAAATGAAGAAAACCTTTGTTTGTTGCATAGCTGAAGCAGAAACTCACCAATTAATTTGAGTCTTTTTTAAATTTTTACCTTGTTAAAGTAAAAACACCATAGTCTATAACTTTATTATGGCTTCATTATATTAATATTAAAAGCATATCTTTTTATGTTTAAGTAGTGGCTTTCATTCTGGGAAATATTTATTTGTAATCTTGTAAAATTTTATTTATTCACCCTATACATGTCCTTCATGATTTCTTAATCTTCAGCTACATTTTCTCTGCGAGTTTGTGTTTCTCTAAAGGATTTCTAAATTTTAGTGATTATCCTTATGTGAAAACAACTCTACAACAAAGCTTAACTTCACTGTATTTTGCTAAATTTTTAAAAATTGTCTTATAGTTAATTTTTACGAGTATAGAGCAGGTATATACATTTATGGGGTACATGATATGTACCCCATTGATACAGGAATGAAATGTGTAATAATTATGTAAGAGTAAGTGGGGTTTCCATCACCTTAAGCATCTTTAATTTTTTTTGTGTTATAAACATTCCAATTGTACTCCCTTAGATTTTCTTTTTCTTTTTTTTTTTTTTTTTTTTTTTTTAGATGGAGACTTGCTCTGTCGCCAGGCTGGAGCACAGTGGCGCAGTCTCGGCTCGCTGCAACTTCCGCCTGCCAGGTTCAAGCGATTCTTCCGCCTCAGCCTCCCAAGTAGCTGGGACTACAGGCGCATGCCAAATGCCCGGCTAATTTTTGTATTTTTAGTAGAGATGGGGTTTCACCATGTTGGCCAGGATGGTTTCGATCTCTTGACCTCGTGATCCACCCGCCTCGGCCTCCCAAAGTGCTGGGATTACAGGTGTGAGCCACCGCACCCGGCCTAGATTTTCTAAAATATGCAACAAGTTGTTGCACATTTGACTGTAGTCATTGTGCCGTGCTATCAAATGCTATATCTCATTTATTGTATGTAACTATATTTTTATATTTTTGTACCTATTAACCATCTGCATTTCCCTTCTACCACTAATCTTCCCAGCCTCTGGTAACTATCATTCTACCATCTATGTCCATGAAATTAATTGTTTTAATTTTTAGTTTTCATAAATGAATGAGAACATGTAAAGTTTATCTTTCTGCACCTGGCTTATTTCACCTAACATAATGCCTTCCAGTTCCATCTATGTTGTTGCAGATGACAGGATCTCGTTATATTTTATGACTGATTAGTACTCTATTGTGTATATATACCACATTTTCTTTATCTAATCATCTGTTGATGGACATCCAGGTTGATTCCCAATCTTGGCTACTATGAATAGTGCTGCAACTAACATGGGAGTGCAGACATCTCTTTGATATACTGATTTCCGTTCTTTGGGGTACATACTTAGCAGTGGGATTGCTGGATCATATGGTAGTTCTATTTTTAGTTTTTAAAGGAATATCCATATTGTTCTCCATAATGGCGTAACTAATTTACATGCCTGGCGACAGTGTATGAGGTATCTACTTCCTCAACATCCTTGCCAGCATGTGTTGTTTCCTATCTTTTGGAAAAAGCCATTTTAACTGGGGTGAGATGATATCTGGGAGTTTTGATTTTCATTTCTCTGATGATTAATGATGGTGAGCATCTTTTCATATATCTGTTTGCCATTTGTATGTCTTCTTTTGGGAAATGTTTATTCAGATCTTTTACTCATTTTAAATTGAATTCTTATATTTTTATAGAGTTGTTTGAGCTGTTTTCTGATTATTAATTCCTTGTCAGATGGATAGTTTGCAAATTTTTCTTTCATTACGTGAGTTATCGCTTCATGTTGTTGATTCTTTCTTTAGCTGTGCAGAAGCTTTTTACCTTGATGTGATTCTGTTTGTCCATGTTTATTTTGGTGGTCTGTGCTTGTGGGATATTACTAGAAAAATATTTGCTAAGACCAAGGCCCTGGAGAGTTTACCCAAAGTTTTCTTTTAGTAGTTTTATAGTTAGAGGTCTGAGATTTAAGGCTTTAATACATTTTGACTTTTTCTGTATATAGCAAGAGATAAGGATCTAGTTCCATTCTTCTACATAATAATATCCGGTTTCTCCAGCACTATTGAAGAGACTATTCTTTCCCCAAGTATGTTACTGACACCTTTGTTGAAAGTGAATTCACAGAAGATGTATGAATTTATTTCTGTGATTTTTCTTCTCTCTCATTGGTCTATGTGTCTATTTTTGTGCCAGTACCATGCTGTTTTGGTTACCAAAGCTCTGCAGTTTAACTTGAAGCCAGGTAATGTGATTCTTCCAGTTTTGTTCATTTTGCTCAGGGTGGCTTTCGCTATTCTGGGGCTTTAGTGGTTTAAATACAAACTTTAGGATTGTTTCTTCTATTCCTATGAAGAATGTCATTGATATTTTCATAGGAATTGCACTGAACCTCTAGATTGCTTTGGGCATTATTGACATATTCATGAGCATAGAATATCTTTTTATTTTTTGTGCCCTCTTCAATTACTTGCATCAGTGTTTTATAGCTCTCCTTATAGAGATATTTTATTTCTTTGGTTAATTCTTAGGTATTTTATTTGTAGCTATTGCAAATGGAATTACTTACTTTTTTTCAGATTGCTTACTTTTGGCAAATAGAAAGTTACTAAATTTTGTATGTTGATTTTGTATCTTGCAACTTTGCTGAATGTATCAGTTCTAACAGTTTTCTTGTAGAATATTTAGGTTTTTTCAAATACAGTATTATATTGTCTGCAAACAAGGATAATTTAACTTCTACTTTTACAATTGTATTGAATGTATTTTTTTCTTTCTCTCATCATTACTCTGAGATTTCCACTACTATATTGAATAACAGTTGTAACAGTGGCTATCCTTGTCATATTCTAGATCTTAAGGAAGGGCTTTTAGTTTTCCCTGTTCAGTATGTTAGTAGATCTGTAGGCTTTCAGTTTTCCCTGCTCAGTATGATATAGATCTGTTGTATATGGTTTTTATTGAGTTGAGGTATGTTCTCTATATACCCAGTTTGTTGGGTTATTCTCATGAAGAGATGTCAAATTTTATCAAATGATTTTTCGGCATCAATCAAAATGATTATATGGTTTTTGTCATTCATTCTGTTGATAGAATGCATCGCATTGATTGATACGTGTATGTTGAACCATTTTTTCATCCCTGGGATAAGCCTCCTTGGTCATGATAATAATCTTTTTTTTCTTTTCCTTTTTTGATAATAATCTTTTTAGTGTTATTGAATTCAGTTTTCTAGTATTTTGTTGAGGATTTTTGCAACAATGTCCATCAGAGATATTGACCTGTAGTTTTTTTGTTTGTTTGTTTTTGAGTCTCTTTGTCTAGTTTTGGTATTAGGGTAATACTGGTCTTGTATAATGTGTTTTCTATTTTTTGGAATAGTTTGAGTATGCTTCATATTAGTTCTTTAAATGTTTGGTGGAATTCAGCAGTGAAACCATTAAGTCCTGATCTTTTCTTTGCTGGGAGACATTTTATTATAGCTATTGGTTATGAGTCTATTCAGGTTTCATATTTCTTCGTGGTTCAATCTTTATAGGTTGTATGTGTCTAGGATTTATCCATTTTTTCTTGTTTTCTGGAATATAGCTGCTCATAGTAGTCTGCAGTTTCTATGATCCTTTGAATTTCTGCAGCTTTGGTTGTAATGTCCCCCTTTTCATCTCTGATTTTATTTATGTAACTCTTCTCTCTTTTTTGTTTAGTCTGGATAAAGTTTTGTTAATTTTGTTTATTTTTTCATAAAACAAACTTTTCATTTTTCAATCTTTTGTGTTTAATTTCAATTTCTTAAATTTCTGCTCTAATATTTATTATTTATTTTCTTCTACTAATGTAAGGTTTTGTTTGCTCTTGATTTTCTAGTGTTTTTTTTTTTTTTTTTTTTTGAGACGGAGTTTCGCTCTTGTTACCCAGGCTGGAGTGCAATGGCGCGATCTCGGCTCACCGCAACCTCCGCCTCCTGGGTTCAAGAAATTCTCCCGCCTCAGCCTCCTGAGTAGCTGGGATTACAGGCATGCGCCACCATGCCCAGCTAATTTTTTGTATTTTTAGTAGAGACGGGGTTTCACCATGTTGACCAGGATGGTCTCGATCTCTTGACCTCGTGATCCACCCGCCTCAGCCTCCCAAAGTGCTGGGATTACAGGCTTGAGCCACCGCGCCCGGCGCTTTTCTAGTTTTTTAAGATGCATCATTAGGTTTTTAAAGTTTTTCTACTATTTTGATGTATGCATTTATTGCTATACAATTTCCTTTTAGTACCTTTTTTGCTGTATCAAATAGGTTTTGATATGTCATATTTCCATTTTCATTTGTTTCAAGAATTTTTTTAGTTTTTTTTTTTTCTTAATATATTCAGTGACCCACTGGTCATTCAACAGCATAGTATTAAATTTACATATGTTTGTTTAGTTCCCAATGTTTTTCTTCTTAGTGATTTCTAATTTTATTCAATTTTGTCAAATAAGATATTTGATATTATTTCAATATTTTTTGGACTTTTTAAGACTTGTTTTGTTACCTAACATATGATCTGTCTTTAAGAATTATATATGAGCTGAACAGAAGATGTGTTTTCTGCGGCCATTTAATGAAATGTTCTGTAAACACCTATTAGGCCCATTTGGTCTGTAATGCAGATTAGGTTCAAGGTTTCTTTGTTAATTTTCTGTCTGGATGATCTGCCCAGTTCTGAAAGTAGGCTGTTGACATCTCCAGCTGTTATTGTGTTGGGGTCTAGCTTTCTCAATTAATATTTGCTTTACATATCTGTGTTGTTATAATGAACCCTAAGTTTTCCTTTAAAGAATCAGTATGTCAGTATGTTCAGCTCTCTTTTTCTTTAAATCTCTATTTTAAAGTTTAACTTCCTTGTAATTCCAGTAAACAACCTTCTCCACCAGTTCATCAGTAGTTCACACCTGCTCCCTATCCTTTCCCCGCTCCAGCCTCACTCATCCCAAAACACCCACCCTGCCACTCCAGCTCGGACCCCAGCTCTTTTTAAAACAGCCAATCAGGATTAATCTAGTTTGTGCTGTCTAACCCTAGACAACAGGGGATAGCACAGCAGTAGGGGTGACTCCCGTCAGGCATAAGTACCCCTTCCCTGCTGTCTAAACCTGCGGTGGTCATTACTGCTCCATCTGTGTGCCCTGCACCCTTCTATAGAAGTAAACTGCCTTGCTCAGTGGACATATCTTTGAGTGCTATTTCTTTTGCAAGAAAATTTACTTATAACAGGGTGCTCCAGTGTTGAGTGCATATATATTAAAATTGTTACATTCTCTTTCAAAATTGATCCATTTATCATTATTTAACAACCTTGTCTATTTTTATAGTTTTTGTCTCGAAATCTATTTTTTCTAATGTAAATATAGCTACTCCTGCTCTTTTTTTGATTTTGATTTTCATGGCATATCTTTTTTCATCCATTGATTTTTACTTTCTGTGTGTCTTTATAAAGTGTGTTTTTTGTAGACACAAATCATTGGGTTTTATTTGTTCGTTTATTTAATCCATACAGTCATTCTATGCCTTTTGATTGGAGAGGTTACTCTACTTACATTCAATGTTATTATTAATAAGATAGGGCTTACTTCTGTCATATGTTGATTTCTGTGTTCTTTTGTGGCTTTCTCTTTTTTCCTTCCTCCCTGTCTTCCCTTTTGTGAAAATAATTATCTCAGGTAGTATATTGTATGTGCTTACTTTATATTTTTCTAGGTACCTATTTTAGGTTTTTTAAATTGGAAGTTACCATAAGTTTTGCAAATAACATCTTATAACTCATTATTTTAAACTGATGACAACTTAACTCATTGTAGAAACAAACAAACGAGCAAGCAAAAAAGAAATCATAAATTTCTACGTTTTAACTTTATTGCTCCTGCTTTTACATATTTTGTTGTTTCTACTCACATAATATTGTCTAGGTCTCAAGAAGTTGTAGTTATTATTTTTGATAGTTTCATCTTTCAATCTTCTTAATTAATTTCTAAGTAGTATATATGCCACAATTAGAGTGTTATATTATTGTGTATTTGTCTGTGTAGTTACTGTTACCAGTGAGTTTTGTACCTTTAGATGATTTTTATTACTCATTAACATTCTTTTGTTTCAGACTGAAGAAAACCTTTTAGTATTTCTTGTAGAACAGGCCTTCTGTTGAAAAAAACCCTCAGTTTTTTTTTTCTTTTTTGCCTGAGAAAGTCTTTATTTCTCCTTCATGTTTGAAGAATATTTTTCATTGGATATAATATTCTAAAAAGCTTTTTTTTTTCCTTCAGCACTTTAAATAGATCATGCCACTGTCTCCTGGCCTGTAAAGTTTCTCCTGAGAAATCTGTTGCCAGACATATTGGAGCTCCTTTCTATGTTTTTCTTTTCTTTTACTTTCTTTTTCCCTTTTGTTCAGTGATTTGGGGATTCTTTCCTTTTTGTTTGGTGATTTGGGGATTCTTTCTTTTTCCTTGACCTTTACAAGTTTGATTTTTAGATGCCTTGAGGTTGTCTTTTTCGAGTTAAATTTTCTTGGTGTTCTATAACCTTTTTCTACTTGAATATTCATATGTTTCTCTAGGTTTAGGCAGTTCTATTATTATTTCTTTTAATAACTGTCTAGCCTTATCTCTGCTTCTCTATCTCCTCTTAAAACCAATAATGCTTAGATTTGCCATTTTGAAGCTATTTTCTATATCTTATAGGTGTGCTTTATTCTTTAAAAAAAAATTGCCTCCTTTGTGTATTTTCAAATAGGCTGTCTTCAAGTTCACTAATTCTTTCTTCTGCTTGATCAGTTCAGGTGTTGAGAGATTCTAATGAAGTCCTCAGTTCATCAGTTGGGTTTTTCAACTCCATAATTTCTGTTTGATTCTTTTAAATTAGTTTACTCTTTTTGTTAAAGTTATCTGATAAGCCTATTTTCTGTGTTGCTTCTTTGTGTTATCTTGGATTTTATTAGGCTTCTTTAAAACAGCTATTTTGAATCCTGTCTGAAAGGTCACATATCTCTGTCACTCCAGGACTGGTCACTGGTGCTTTATTTAGTTCATTTGGTGTGAGGACATATTTTTTCTGGATGGTCCTGAATCTTGTGAATGTTCACTGATGTCTGTGCATCAAAGAGTTAGATATTTATTCTTATATTTGCCATCTGGGCTTATTTGTACTGATCCTTCTTGAGAAGGCTTTCCAAGTATTCAAAGGGTATTGAGTGTTGTGATTTAAGAATTTGGTCACTGCAGTTATATGTGCATTAGGAAGGGGGACACACTTCCTATAATACTGTGACTCTTACAGACTCATAGAGGTACTGGGTAGTTTGTGGTGAGATTCAATTTCCTGGATTATCAAGCAAAGTCTCGTTTCCTTCCTTTATTTTCCTACAAACAAATTCTCTTTCTCCTTGCTTAGCTGCCTGGAGTTGGAGTAGGGTAATATAAGCTTTCCTTTGGACACCACCATTGGGACTGTGTTGGGTCACTCTTGAAGCCAGAACAGTACTAGGTGACACCCAACGCCTGTGGCTACTATTTCCTGGCTACCACTGATGTTTATTCAAGGGCCAAAGGCTTTTAGTTGGCAGGAGATTAGTCCTGCCAGGCCTGAGTCTCTCTCATCAAGGTAGTAGGTTCTCTTCTGGCCCAGGTTGGGTCTAGAAATGTCCTCCAAGAGCTAAGGCCTAGAACCAGAGACATTGGGAGACTGTTTGATGCTTTATTTTACTGTGGCTCAGTTGTTTCCCAAATTGCAAGATACAGTTTTTTTAGTTCCTACTGTTATTGTTTTTTTTTGTTTTACTTTGTTTCTATACCTTCCTCTCCTTTCCTTTCTTCTCCTTCTCTCCTTTCCTCTCCTGTGGCCACTACAGCTGGGAATGTGTTGGTTCACACCTGAATCCAGCATGGTACTAGGTTTTACCCCATGTCTGTGGTGAGTGCTGCCTGGATACCACTGATGTTTATTTAAGGCCCAAATGCTCTTTACTCAACAGGTAGTGAGCTCTGCCAGGACTGGGTTATTCCTTGAGGGCAATAGGTCCTTTTGACTTACGAGTAGTCTAGAAATGTTCTCTAAGAGCTATGCTCTGGAATGGGTTTTCAGGACTCTGCTTGATACTTTACTGTGGCTTAGCTGGTATCCAAGTTACAAGACAAAACTCTCTTTACTCTCCCTTCTCCTCTCCTCAAGTGGAAGGAAGTAGTCTCTCCTGGAGCTGTGAGTTGCACTGCCTGTGTTTGGGAGAGTGGTGATGTGAGCCCTATCTTGGCTACCTCAGCTGCTATCTCACTAGGTCTTGTACACCCCAAGTCTACTGCATCTGAGCCCAACACAGCATCACGACTTGCCCAGGAACTGCATTTCTTGTGCCTTAACCTGCCTTTCAAGTGTTTTTAGAACCTTAGAATGCTTTAGCCTGCAATGGCGGCGCTAGCCAGAACTCAGGTTCTGACAGCTGGGATGAACAATTTCTCTTTGGCTAGGGCTAGTATAATTGCTTTTTTTGTGGGTGTCAGCCCAATTCTGCCTTGTGTTACTTTGCACTGTGGCAAGGCAGCACTAAGTTTGAATGTGAAATCACAATCACTTTGCTCTTTCTCGAGTATACAGTTTCTCTGTCCACATCACACTGTTCTGTTGAGGGATCAGGAAGGGGTGACATAGGCAATTCCAGGCTGTCTTTTCCACCCTCTCCAGTGCCTCTTTCCTTTATCTTATGTTATAACCAAGTATTGTGTTCACTCACCTGATTTTTGTTTTTTATGAAGATTTTTTTGTGTGTGAATAGTTGTTCTATTTGGTGTTCCTGCCTGGGGATCGAAGATGATCTCTAAAGGTTTCTATTTAGCAGTCTTGTTCTATCTCCTTCAAATTTTAAAGCCTCAGCAAGTTTATCTCCATTAATTTGACCCTTTAGTGATGGAAAGTGTTTTATACCATCTGTAAATGTGAAGATAATAAAGCTGTTCTCTCATCTTTTCATTAATCACTCTACTATGTATTAAATAATAACTGCCTCAAAAGTAATTAGGGATCACATTGAACATTTCACTCTTCAAAGGTATAACACTTTCAGAATCATAAACTTCTTTAAAATTATTTTTGAAAAAACTATTTGAGCACATGAAGTTTGGCCACCATCTGCAAAAGGGTCAGCCAAGTCACTGGTTCATTCATTGGTTTCTTCCCATTGATTCTTAGATCTCCAATAGTTCAGATAACAATGCATTCATATCAATATCATGGTGACAACATTTTTTAAAATGGCATCAGTGTTAACATGTTAGTCAAGATATTCTGGAACCTTCAATACATTATTCCATGCATATTTACTCCCTGAAAGGACTAATGGTCCATCATGTTTGCACCCGATAGAAACTACATTTCTTTTCTTCTAATGTACTTTTCAGTGATGTTTTCTTTTATTACATATTCCCACAGATTGCCTTACGTGAAAGACAGGCTCTAGTTCTGATGATTTACTCTGAAACCCCCTTGGCCTGGGGATACGTTTTGGCAGTTCATCAGTCATTTATCTGCCTAATTGTAGTGGTAGAAATTGATTTCCTTCTAGATTTTTAAGCGATCTTGCCTTTCTTTTACATATAAAACATGATTTAGTTATAAAATTTAAAATTCATTAATATTTTAACTTTCATCTCCGAACTGTCTGCTTAAAAAAAAAAGTCTTTAAAACTCCATTAATATCTTAAACATTAAGAATTACAGATTGGTCTACTGCTTATTTTCATTGGAAAAAAAACTGTGATTATTATCTTGTATTATGCTTCCACCATGATCTAAGCTTGCAACTGTTGCCTTGAAAGTTACTATAGCAGTGGACCACTTATTTTCACTCCTGCCCTTAATAGTACATTTTCTTCACAATGGCTAGAGTAATAATTTTATTCAAATTTCCATTATATAACATATAAATAAATTTGGAAATATTTTAACTTTAAGATTTATTTAGTTTAATGTTAAAATTACTTACCTGAACAAAAATAAGTCTTACATGATCATGTCTTCTTTTCTGACCTCATTTTTACTTTTCCCTCATTTATGATACTACAGCCACGGTAGCTTCTTTCTGTTCTTTGAATAGATTAAATTCCAAATTCCCACTTCAGGCAGCTAAAAACTTAGATTGTCAGGACCCAAAGTTTCAGAGGTAAAAAGCAAAATTTTAATCATTGGGTTACTAGGGACAATAGTGAGGTAAGTCACTCACATTTCTACTTCTTCAACTTCAGACATTTGGAATACAACAATGGGAATCAAACCAATTACAACCATAAAACTTCATCTGGAGGATATTAGCCTAGTCCTGTGATGCATTACAATAAAATTATTGCCATAAATGATTCTTCATAAGGACATTCTTCATTTATATCAAGCCATCTGATTAAAAGATAGGAAACACAGTATGTCCAGGGCATTTCATAAACATGGGCCTGTTGAAGAATTTCATTTGCTGTCTTACCATATTATATGGAATTGTATGCCTGTAAGTATACAGATGGTCATTTTGGCAAAAGGATTATTGGCAAGAGAAGGAAATTCATACATATCTTGTATAAATGCCTATTGAAGTGTGAGCAAAGTGCTATTCTTTCCAGAATGAATTTTGTCCAATGTAATTAACACTACTACTAGGCACCTAGCTGATACTTCCAAGAAAAATGTACTATAGTCAGGTCACAGTGTTGGTCTCTGTGGTTGGCAGATTAGACATGAAGCAGTGGCTATCAGTAGATCATCTGTGGTGCATGGAAGTTCATATGATTTAGCCCAAGTATACCCTCTAACCCTACTAACATGAATGCTTTGCTAATTAGATCTCTGCACAAGTTCAGACTTGGAAAATAAGCTGATTGACATCTGCAGAACTGGTCAACTTGTCTAACGAATTATTAAGACCCTCCTCTGCTAAAGTCAGTCTTGGGTGAGTCATTCATGGGCATTGGGAAACCTGCTCAGGCAAGTTATTTTGCAAATCTAAAGCCACTTCAGAATTTGCAACTAGCACCCTTGTTACTTTGCTTCCTTCCTGTAGTATGCAGAATTCTGAGATGATCCCTAGCATTATGTACATATCTTCTGTAATACCCTCCCCTTGACTGTGAGTGGTAGTTATGAATATGATGAAATAGTCACATCATTATGTTATGTAACAGAAGAGATTATGCAATGTAATTGAGGTCCCTAATCAGTTGACTTTGCTAAGCAAGAGAAAGATTATTTTGAGTAGGCCTGACAAAATCAGATGAACTCTTAAAATATGTCAGAAAGATTCAAAACAAGCAAGACTTGTTTTTATAGTCTGAATTTTTAAAAACCCACAACTTCTATCTATATTCACTTCTATTAATCATAAAGCCATTTTATAAAGCAAAATATGATGTGAACAATATCATTTAATTCTAGGATTTTTTGTTTCTTAAATGATGTATAAATACAGAATCACAGGATTTTATAATAGTTACTTAATACCTCTTGTAATATCCTTCCTTTTTTATGGACAGAAGTAATAGAATAAGAATTATATAAATATCCGTCATTTGTATATGTGTACCTTTGAAAAATTATTTTAAAAAGCCTAAAGCATATTAAACTATGAGTATATTTTTAAGCTCTAGGGGCATAAAAAGTTAATATATTTAATACACAGAATATAGAAATGTTAACTTTCAAATATTTGATAACATAAGAAACTGGACAATCTCCTGTTGTCCCTTTTCTAGTTTCTGACATTTATTATCCGTGTTACCAACTTAAATGGGATGGATGAAAACAAGGGACCAGCTTATTGGGAATATCTAAGTCAGAAATTATCAGAATTTGGTGGCTATCAGAATCCTCCTGGCTGTTTGTTAAAGAAGCATGTTTCCTGAAACCCTTCACCACTCAGCATTCTGATTCAATCACATTGATAGGGAGGAGAAGGGCATTGGGAAATGAATGTTTGATAGCACTCCAAGTAAAATCTCAAGTAGGTGTTTTTTGGATGACACCTTGAGAAGCATGACTCCAATCAAAATTACTACCACTTCAGTATTTTCAGTAAGATGTGTTGTCTCCTTTGCCAACCCTGTGGTTTTGTAGGCTAAACCACTTGCTCACTGCCTTTAATATTATACTTCACCTTCTCTCAAAATTCCCTCAGTTTCTTCAAATTTAGAGCTTTAATTTCTTTTAGCATTCTGCCTTCTCCTCCTGATTAGGTGGTTTTGGGTTTTTAATTTTGTTTTCTTTTGTTTTTCTTAAAAGAATCATCTGTCTTCTTTTCACACCTTTTGCCCTCCATTTGGCTTTCTAGGAACATTTCTTTCCAGACTCCGACTCTTCTCTGCCATCCTTGTAAACTTCAGTGATATGCCTTCTATCATTGCTAATGAGAAGGCAAAGTTTAGGCTAAGGACTTCTGGATGGAATATTAGCTCATTTGGTTGATCTTGCTCCAAAGTAAACCTCTTGTTTTTTTCTTTTTCTGACCCATCTGGCTCTTGAGAAAAACCTACATTTTTTAAATAATAAAAGAAATAATCACTATTAGTGATTCTTTTCTGTAACTATTTAGATGACATGTGGTTTTCTTTCATTAAATATTTAATGATCTGAAGTACATCAAAGTGATTTAAATTTTTGTTGTAACATTTATTTTAAGTTCAAGCATATAAGTGCAGGTTTGTTATATAGGTAAACTGGTGTCATGGGGGTTTAACATACACATTACTTCATGACCAAAGTATTAAGCCTAGTATCCATTAGTTATTTTTCCTGATCCTCTCCTTCCCACCCTCCACACTCTGGTAGGCCCCGTGTCTGTTGTTCCCCTCTATATGTCCATGTATTCTCATTATTTAGTTCCCATTTATAAGTGAGAACATGAATAATTACTTTGCATTTGCTGAGAAGTGTTTTCTGTCCAATTATGTGATTGATTTTAGAGTATATGCCCTGTGGCAATGAGAAGAATGTATATTCTGTTGCTTTGGGGTAGAGAGTTCTGTAGATATCTATCATGTCCATTTGATCCAGTGCTAGGTTCAAATCCTAAATATCTTTTTGAATTTTCTGCCTAGTGATCTAATACTGTCAATGGGGTGTCAAAGTCTCTCACTATTATTGTGCATCTGTCTATGTCACTTTGTCAAAATCTAAGTTCTTTCTTTATGAATGTGGGTGTTTCTGTGATGGGTGCACATATATTTAGAATAGTTAGGTCTTCTTGTTTAATTGAACCCTTTATCATCATGTAATGCTCTTCTTTGTCTTGTTTGATCTTTGTTGGCTTAAAGCCTATTTTGTCTGAAATTATTGCAACCCCTGCTTTTTCCATTTGCTTGGTGGATTTTTCTTCATCCCTCTATTGTGAACCTGTAGGTGTCACTGCATATGACATGGGTCTCTTGAAGACAGCATACGAAGGGGCCTTGGTTCTTTGTCCAAGTTGCCACTCTGTGTCTTTTAATTGGGGCATTCAGCCTATTTACATTCAAGGTTAGTATTGATATGTGTAGATTTGATCCTGTTATTATGATGTCAGCTGGTTATTATGAAGACTTTTGTGATTGCTATATAGTGTCACCGGTCTGTGTATTTCAGTCAGTGTGTTTTTGTGCCAGCTAGTAATGATCTTTTCTTTCCATACTTAGCGCTTCCTTCAGAAGCTCTTGTAAAGCAGGTCTGATAGTAACAAATTCCCTCAGCATTTGCTTGTCTGAACTGAATCTTATTTATTCTTTGCTTATGAAGTTTAGTTTGGCTGGATATGAAATTCTGGGTTGGAATTCTTTGTTGAATATTGGCCCAAAAGCTTTTCTAGTTTTTAGGATTTCTGCTAAGATGTGCATTTGTTAGTCTGATTGTGCTTCCCTTTGTAGGTGACCTGACAAATTTCTGTCATTTCTGCTTTGCAGAAAATTCAGAAACCTTGCTGGAGAGGTGGTGTGGTTGACTGGAGAAAAGATATTTTTTTTCTTTTATCCTATTTGATGACCTTGAGGGTTTACTAATGTAAATTAGTAAATAATTAATAGACTATGGGACATGCTAAAGATGAAAAGAATTTCAATGTATGCTGAAAAAAACAGAAGTGTTATACAAAGATTAAAAAAGACAGAAAGGTCATATACTGAGAATGCATCCTATAGGCTAAAAGCTACCTCATTCCTACAGAAAATAACCAATAGGATAAAAGCCACCTCATCCCTATATAAATCACCCAATGGTAATACCTAGCCTAGTCCTATCACAGTCCCAGATATGTCCTGTACAATTGGCAAGCTACTTACCTATGCATCTCTCTGATAGAGAAACAGGTACCTTTGCCCTTGGTAACTTTTGTCTATGAGCTGCTTGAACATACTTGGGCTTTTATTCTCAAAAGTATGTCATTAGAAGGGAAGGGGATGGTGGAGGAGAGAAAAAGAGACAGGATGCTTGTACATTGTGTATCCCAGAACTTACGTAGCAGGTATTTTTTCTCACTCACAACCTATCTATCTGAAGCATGTTAACCTGCCCCACCTCTCTCCCTTGCTTCATACTTCATATTTTAAATATTTTTAACAAACTGTGACTTTCTGCTTTGTGACCTCTGGGATAGTTTGTTAGTATGCTTAGAATCTATCATTGCATCAAGTGATTTCCTATATAGTAGATAATAATAAAATAATTAAACATACTTGCTAATACTCTTTACAATGGATATTTAAGGCCAATTATTTAAAAATTAAGATAGCAAGATAGACTAGGATTAAGAATATCCAATTTTACATGTAGAAACCAGTATTTATTTGTGTGACTTCTAAATAACCTTGACCAATACCAGATATTTCTAAGGATGAAAACAAAAGTAAATTCTCTATAAAGCTGTTAATTAATCTTTAAATTACTTTGGGAAACATTTCTTCTGATACTACTTGGAAATGATTATGTGTCCTAGAGAATGGAAACTTGTAGTTCATAACATTTCAATTTGCATTTATATACTTACAGATACTTAGCTTCATATTAATCTATAGTCCTTTTTAAAATATTGTTCTTTCCCAGTGGGTTCCACATACTGATAGCATATCAAAAGCTACATTCCAATGATGTCTGCAATATTTCACTAACCACACTCTTGTCTATCTTGTGTCAGTGCCCTCATTTATCATGTATTCTTCTGTCAGATCAATCTTGCTATGGAGATGCTTTAAGTCACACTTATTTTTAAAAAGTGTTTCAGTGGATCAAAGTTTGGATTTAATAAAGTCTAAATTTGTGACTCAGGCATTCTAAAACCTTAGAGAATCAGGTCATGCCTCTTTTCCAGGCTTATATGTTCTATTATTGTCAATCGAAGCTATGGTTGCAATGCTTCAGTGTTTGCTCAGACCTTCAAATCTAACAAATGCTAAGTTCATTATGAGATTTGAAACTGCAAATGCATGGCTGTTGTCTGTACTACCTAGTCATTACTTAATGTTTTTGTAATAATCTCATCATCTACAAAATGGGAATATAATCATAATCATAGCCATAATTATACCCTCATCACAAAATTATGAAGATTAAATTAGATGATCTATAAGGTGATATTTATTGTGAGAACCCCTTTCTCTTTATGTACATATCTATAGATGTATATTGATAGACATACACTTTCTAAAAACTTCTCTGTGGATCAGCTACATCCACATTTTTAAAATTTCCACTATTGTTTTTAAAATCAACTTTGTTTCTATATACTAGTAATAAAAAGAATTGGAAATAAAAAACAATGTGCCATACATAGTAACATTCAAAAACACATATCACACCAAGAGTGAACTTTTTAATAGAAACTATAGAAGCTGGATGATAATGACATGTCAACATAGGCTCATCAATTGTAACAAATGTACCACTCTAGTGGGGGATATTGATAATGGTGGAGGCTATGGATGTGTTGGTCAGGGAGTATATAGGAAATCTCTCTAATTTCTGCCAAATTCTGCTGTGAACATAAACTGCTCTAAAAAATAGTCTCTTGAAAAATAAACATAAAACAGTTATGAACTAATGATTATATTTAGTATATATGCTGAAAACTAAACAGAGTTCTGGTTTCAGCCATGACATGTAAAAAGCTTGGAAGTCACCACTTCATTTATTACTAAAAAAGAAAAAATAAATAAATGTAAACTTCTTAACATTTCTTGGGCCCATAAGAGAATTCAGGTTACAGGGAAAATCACCACTCTGAAATCAGCAGAGACAGGCAAATACACAAAAATGCGGTTGGGATCCACTTACCTAGAACAAATGCTGCTAAAGGCAGAATTGTTAGAAATGTTTCTTTAAATAACCATATAGACAAGTTGGTGGAGACTGAGTGTAGACATTGTTGAGAGTGAGAAGCTCCTAAGAGTCATAATTTTAGGAGACCCCCCACATTCTTGTGGGTTTTGCATTCAGGAAACTCACAAAGTTCTCAAAATGCAGAGCTAAGAACAATATCCTTATCTTCCAGAGCTTTATGCCACCTAGCAGAAAAGACAATTTACCCAACTCTAGCTCCCCCCCCACCTTTATTTTTAAGTCTAGAGGGAATTTGATGAGATCACAGTTATAAAGCAGTTACATGTACACAGAGTAAACATTTAATTAATGGAAACTATTATTTCATATTAAAGAGTTTTTTAAAATTGCATTTTAGGTTTTAGGGTACATGTGAAGAACATGCAAGGTGTGTTGCATGTTCTTTGTTGCATAGGTACACACATGGCAGTATGATTTGCTGCCTTCCTCCCCATCACCTATATCTGGGATTTCTCCTCATGTTATCTCTCCCCAACTCCCCACCCCATACTGTCACTCCTGTACTTACCCCCAACAGACCCCAGTGTGTGATGTGCTCCTCCCTGTGTCCATGTGTTCTCATTGTTCAACAACCACGTATGAGTGAGAACATGCAGTATTTGATTTTCTGTTCTTGTATCAGTTTGCTGAGAATGATGGTTTCCAGGTTTATCCATGTTGCTACAAAGGACACAAACTCATCATTTTTTATGGCTGCATAGTATTCCATGGTTTTTATGTGCACATTTACCCTGTCCAGTCTATCATCGATGGGCATTTGGGTTGGTTCCAGGTCTTTGCTATTGTAAACAGTGCTGCAATGAGCATTCATGTGCATGTGTCCTTATGGTAGAATGATTTATAATCCTTTGGATATATACCCAGTAATGGGATTGCTGGGTCAAATGGAATTTCTATTTCTAGATCCTTAAGGAATCGCCACACTGTCTTCCACAATAGTTGAACTAATTTACACTCTCAACAACCGTGTAAAAGTGTTCCTATTTCTCCACATCCTCTCCAGCATCTGTTGTCTCCAGATTTTTTAATGATCGCCATTCTAACTGGCGTGAGATGATATCTCAATGTAGTTTTGATTTGCATTTCTCTGATGACCAGTGATGATGAGCATTTTTTCATGTTTGTTGGCCTCATGTATGTCTTCTTTTGTAAAGTGTCTGTTCCTATCCTTCGTCCACTTTTGAATGGGCTTGTTTTTTTCTTGTAAATCTGTTTTAGTTCTTTGTAGATTCTGGATGTCAGCCCTTTGTCAGATGAGTAGATTGCGAAAACTTTTTCCCATTCTGTTGGTTGCCAATTCACTCTAATGACTGTTTCTTTTGCTGTGCAGAAGCTGTGGAGTTTGATTAGGTCCCATTTGTCCATTTTAGCTTTTGTTGCCAATGCTTTTGGTGTTTTGGTCATGAAGTCCTTGCCTACACCTATGTCCTGAATGGTTTTGCCTAGATGATTTTCTTCTAGGGTTTTTATGGTGTTTGTTTGGTCTTATGTTTAAGTCTTTAATACATCTGGAGTTGTTAATTTTAGTGTAAGGTGTCAGGAAGGGGTCCAGTTTCTGCTTTCTGCACATGGCTAGCCAGTTTTCTCAACACCATTTATTAAACAGAAAATCCTTTCCCCATTGCTTGTTTTTGTCAGGATTGTCAAAGATCAGATGGTTGTAGATATGTGGTATTGCCTCCAAAGCCTCTGCTCTGTTCCATTGGTCTATATTGCTGTTTGATACCAGTACCATGCTGTTTTGATTACTGTAGCCTTGTAGTATAGTTTGAAGTCCGGTAGTGTGATGTCTCCAGCTTTGTCTTTTTGCTTAGAATTGACTTGGCTATGTGGGCTCTCCTTTGGTTCCATAGGAAGTTTAAGGTGAGTTTTTCCAGTTCCGTGAAGAAGGTCATTGGTAGCTTGATGTGGATAGTGTTGAATCTGCAAATTACTTTGGGCGGTATGGCCATTTTCACAATAACCATGAGCATGGAATGTTTATCCATCTGTTTGTGTCCTCTTATTTCGTTGAGGAGAGCTTTGTAGTTCTCCTGGAAGTGGTCCTTTATATTCCTTGTTAGTTGTATACCCAGGCATTTTATTCTCTTTGTAGCAATTGTGAATGGCCGTTCATTCTTGATTTAACTCTCTTTAAGTCTGTTACTGGTGCATAGGAATGCTTGTGGTTTTTGCACATGGATTTTGTAATCTGCCAAACTAAGCTTCATAAGTGAAGGAGAAATAAAATTCTTTACGAACAAACAATTATGCAGAGATTCCATCACCACCAGACCTGCTTTACAAGAGCTGCTGAAAGAAGCACTACACATAGGAAGAACCAGTTACCAGCCACTCCAAAAGCATACCAAATGGTAAAGAGTATCGACACAATGAAGAAACTGCATCAACTAACAAGCAAAACAACCAGCTAGCATCAAAATGGCAGAATCAAATTCACACATAACAATATTAACCCTAAATGTAAATGGGCTAAATGCTCCACTCGAAAGACACAGACTGGCAAATTGGATAAAAAGCCAAAACCCATCAGTGTGCTGTATCCAGGAAACCCATCC
>NW_022436980.1:10521832-10523794 GCF_009761245.1 Sapajus apella
GCAACAAGAAGAGCTAACAATCCTAAATATATATGCACCCAATACAGGAGCACCCAGATACATAAAGCAACTTCTTAATGACTTACAAAGAGACTTAGGCTCCCACACAATTATAGTGGGAGACTTTAACACCCCATTGTCAATATTAGACAGATCAACCAGAAAGAAAATTAACAAGGATATCCAGGACTTGATCTCAGACCTGGAACAAGCAAACCTAATAGACATTTACAGAACTCTCCACCCCAAATTCACAGAATATACATTCTTCACAGCACCACATCACACCTACTCCAAAGTTGACCACATTATAAGAAGCAAATCACTCCTCAGCAAATGCAAAAGAACGGAAATCATAACAAACCGTCTCTCAGACCACAGTGCAATTGAGTTAGAACTCAGAATGCAGAAACTAACTCAAAGCGGCACAGCTTCATGGAAACTGAACAACTGGCTCTTGAACGTTGACTGGATAAACAATGAAATGAAGGCAGAAATAAAGATGTTCTTCAAAACCAACAAGAACGAAGACACAACATACCAGAATCTCTGGGACACATTTAAAGCAATACCTAGAGGAAAATATATAACAATAAATGCCCACATGAGAAGCAAGGAAAGATCTAGAATCAACACCCGATCATCAAAATTGAAAGAGCTAGAGGAGCAAGATAAAAAAAAAACTCAAAAGCTAGCAGAAGACAAGAAATAACTAAGATCAGAGCAGAATGGAAGGAGACAGAGACACAAAAAACCCTTTAAAAAAATCAATAAATCCAGGAGCTGGTTTTTCAAAAAGATCAACAAAATAGACCACTATCCAGATTAATAAAAAAAGAAAAGAAAGAATAATCAAATAGATGCAATAAAAAATGATAAAGGGGATATCACCACAGATTCCACAGAAATTCAAACCATCTTCAGAGATTATTACAAACAACTCTATGCACATAAACCAGTAAACCTGGAAGAAATGGATAAATTCCTGGACACTTGCACCCTCCCAAGCCTAAACCAGAAAGAAGTTGAAATCCTGAATAGACCAATAACAAGGACAGAAGTTGAGGCAGCAATTAAGAGCCTACCACCCAAAAATACCCCAGGTTCAGATAGGTTCACAGCCGAATTCTACCAGACATACAAAGAGGAGCTGGTACCATTCCTTTTGAAACTATTCCAAACAATCCAAAAAGAGGGAATCCTTCCCAAATCATTTTATGAAACCAACATCATCCTGATACCAAAACCTGGCAGAGCCCCAGCAGGAAAAGAAAACTTTAGGCCAATATCCATGATGAACATAGATGCAAAAATCTTAAATAAAATACTGGCAAACCGATTGCAACAGCACATCAAAAAGCTTATCCACCATGATCAAGTAGGCTTCATCCGGGGATGCAAGGCTGGTTCAACGTAACGCAAGTCTATAAATGTAATTCACCATATAAGCAGAACCAAAGACAAAAACCACATGATTATCTTGATGCAAACAAGGCCTCTGACAAAATTCAACAGACTTTATGCTAAAAACCCTCAATAAACTAGGTATTGATGGAACGTATTTCAAAATAATAAAAGCTATTTATTTATGACAAACCCACAGCCAATATCATACTGAATGGGCAAAAGCTGGAAGCACTCCCTTTGAAATCTGGCATTAGACAAGGATGCCCTCTCTCACCACTCCTATTCAATATAGTATTGCCAGTTCTAGCCAGAGCAATCAGGCAAGAAAAAGAAATAAAGGGTATTCAAATAGGAGATGAGGAAGTCAAATTGTTTCTATTTGCAGATGACATGATTGTATATTTAGAAGACTCCATTGCCTCAGTCCAAAATCTCCCGAAACTGATAAGCAACTTCTAGCCCCTTCTTGTTTTCTTGTCTCACTTTTAAGGGTGTGTGTGGTGATGGAGGAGGGGAAAGTTAAAACAAATAAACAAACAACAACAACAACAACAA
>NW_022436980.1:10523804-10690540 GCF_009761245.1 Sapajus apella
GAAGACACAACATACCAGAATCTCTGGGACACATTTAAAGCAGTCTCTAGAGGAAAATATATAGCAATAAGTGCCCACATGAGGAGCAAGGAGAGATCAAAAATTGACACCCTAGCTTCAAATTGAAAGAGCTAGAGGAGCAATATCAAAAAAAACTCAAAACCTAGCAGAAGACAAGAAATAACTAAGATCAGAGCAGAACTGAAGGAGATAGAGACACAAAAAATCCTTCAAAAAATCAATAAATCCAGGAGCTGGTTTTTCGAAAAAATCAACAAAATAGACCATCAGCAGATTAATAAAAAAGAAAAGAGAGAATAATCGAATATATGCAATAAAAAACGATAAAGGGGATATCACCACAGATTCCACAGAAATTCAAACCATCATCAGAGATTATTACAAACAACTCTATGCACATAAACTAGTAAACCTGGAAGAAATGGATAAATTCCTGGACACTTCCACCCTCCCAAGCTTAAACCAGGAAGAAGTTGAAATCCTGAATAGAACAATAACAAGGACAGAAGTTGAGGCAGCAATTAAGAGCCTACCATGCAAAAAAAGCCCAGGTTCAGATGGGTTCACAGCCGAATTCTACCAGACATACAAAGAGGAGATGGTACCATTCCTTCTGAAACTAATCCAAATAATCCAAAAAGAGGGAATCCTTCCAAAATCATTTTATGAGACCAACTTCATCCTGATACCAAAACCTGCCAGAGACCCAACAAGAAAAGAAAACTTCAGGCCAGTATCCGTGATGAACAGAGATGCAAAAATCTTCGATAAAATACTGGCAAGCTGATTACAACAGCAGATCAAAAAGCTTATCCACCATGATCAAGTATGCTTCATCCCAGAGATGCAAGGCTGGTTCAGCATACACAAGTCTATAAATGTAATTCACCACATAAACAGAACTGAGGACAAAAACCACATGATTATCTCAATTGATGCAGAGAAGGCCTTTGACAAAATTCAACAGCCCTTTATGCTAAAAACCCTCAATAAACTAGGTATTGACGGAACATACCTCAAAATAATAAAAGCTATTTATGACAAACCAACAGCCAATATCATACTGAATGGGCAAAAACTGAAAGCATTCCCTTTGAAATCTGGCACTAGACAAGGATGCCCTGTCTCACCACTCCTATTCAATATAGTACTAGAATTTCTAGACAGAACAATCAGGCAAGAAAAAGTAATAATAAAGGGTATTCAAATAGGAAATGAGGAAGTCAAATTGTCTCTACTTGCAGACGACATGATTGTATATCTAGAAGATGCCATTGTCTCAGCCCAAAATCTCCTGAAACTGATAAGCAACTTCAGCAAAGTCTCAGGATACAAAATGAATGTGCAAAAATCACAAGTATTCCTATACACCAATAAGAGACTTAAAGAGAGCCAAATCAAGAACCAACTGTCATTCACAATTGCTACAAAGAAAATAAAATACCTAGGAATACAACTAACAAGGAATGTAAAGGACCTCTTCAAGGAGAACTACAAGTCACTTCTCAACGAAATAAGAGAGGACACAAACAGGTGAAGAAACATTCCATGTTCATGGTTAGGAAGAATCAGTATTGTGAAAATGGCCATACTGCCCAAAGTAATTTGCAGATTCAACGCTCTCCCCATCAAGCTACCAATGACCTTCTTCACAGAACTGGAAAAAAAACACCTTAAACTTTATATGGAACCAAAAGAGAGCCCGCATAGCCAAGTCAATTCTAAGCAAAAAGAACAAAGCGGGAGGCATCACACTACCGGACTTCAAACTATACTACAAGGCTACAGTAATCAAAACAGCATGGTATTGGTACCAAAACAGAGATATAGACCAATGGAACAGAACAGAGGCCTCAGAGGTAATACACCATATCTACAACCAGCTGATCTTTGACAAACCTGACAGAAACAAGTAATGGGGAAAGGATTCCCTGTTTAATAAATGGTATTGGGAAAACTGGCTAGCCATGTGCAGAAAGCAGGAACTGGACTCCTTCCTGACACCTTACACTAAAATTAACTCCAGATGGATTAAAGGCTTAAACATAAGACCTAACACCATAAAAACCCTAGAAGAAAATCTAGGCAAAACCATTCAGGACATAGGCGTAGGCAAGGACTTCATGACAAAAACACCAAAAGCATTGGCAACAAAAGCCAAAATAGACAAATTGGACCTAATCAGACTCCAAAGATTCTGCACGGCAAAAGAAACAGTCATTAGAGTGAATCGGCAACCAACAGAACGGGAAAAAATTTTTGCAGTATACCCATCTGACAAAGGGCTGATATCCAGAATTCACAAAAAACTAAAACAGATTTACAATAAAAAAACAAACAAGCCCATTCAAAAGTGGTGAAGGATATGAACAGACACTTTACAAAAAAGACATACATGAGGCCAACAAACATATGAAAAAATGCTCATCATCACTGGTCATCAGAGAAATGCAAATCAAAACTACATTGAGATACCATCTCACGCCAGTTAGAATGGCGATCATTAAAAAATCTGGAGACAACAGATGCTGGAGAGGATGTGGAGAAATAGGAACACTTTTACACTGTTGGTGGGAGTATAAATTAGTTCAACCATTGTGGAAGACAGTGTGGCGATTCCTTAAGGACCTAGAAATAGAAATTCCATTTGACCCAGCAATCCCATTACTGGGTATATATCCAAAGGATTATATATCATTCTACTATAAGGACACATGCACACGAATGCTCATTGCAGCACTGTTTACAATAGCAAAGACCTGGACCCAATCCAAATGCCCATCGATGATAGACTGGATAGGGAAAATGTGGCACATATACACCATAGAATATTATGCAGCCATCAAAAATGATGAGTTTGTGTCCTTTGTAGCGACATGGATAAACCTGGAAACCATCATTCTCAGCAAACTGACACAAGAGCAGAAAATCAAACACCGCATGTTCTCACTCATAGGTGGGTGTTGAACAATGAGAACACATGGACACAGGGAGGGGAGCACTACACACTGGGGTCTGTTGGGGGGAAATGGGGAAGGACAGTGGGGAGTGGGGAGTTGGGGAGAGACAGCATGGGGAAAAATGCCAGATATAGGTGAAGGGGAGGAAGGTAGCAAATCACACTGACATGTGTGTACCTATGCAACAATCTTGCATGTTCTTCACATGTACCCCAAAACCTAAAATGCAATTAAAAAAAAAAGAGAAAACCACTTCAGAGATCGCTTTCTATGGCACAGTAGAAAATATTAACATGGAAATAAATTTTCCAAATAGAATTACTCTAAGAAAAGAACATATATATTACTGATATGTTCTATTTTCTTTGCAACATATTATCACCTAAAAAGCAATAGAGGTTTACAGAAGAGATGGATGGGAAGTTAAACAACATTGATTCAAAACTTGGGGGAAAAAAGTGGCGACTAAAATCTACTATTTGATTAAGTACTGGCTCTTGTTACTTAGGAGTCTGCCAAAAAGTTTGAATTTTATCCAAAGTAGTCTATTATACTTTTCACCATTTTTAAACCCTGAAAGGAAGAGGGACATAAAATACACATGCATTGAATAAAAACTGAAAGGAAGCAATTAATTTGGAACAATTACCCATTCATGTGTTAAAAATAAAAGCCCTAAAAAGAGCCTAGTGGCAGCATGTAGGTGTTATGTCTGCCCCCAAATTCTGTGCCCAGACATAAGATTATTCTTAAATCTTTGGCTGAGCATTTTAAGTTTTCATATTCATAAGACTTTGTTCCTTCAAATTTTGAACATTAAATTAGCTCTTAGTATATTCACCTGATATATAGCGAATTAATATCAAGATCTATAATCTAAGTACTAAAACAGTTGTTTTTACTTTTTCAACAGAATTTCAAGAAACATTACTTGTGTAAAGAAGAAGGGATTATTTAAGCTTATTATTATCTCTTTCATTTAGATGGACAGTGAGATTTGGTTGAGGTTAGTAAGTACTGCATTGAATTCTATTAGCAGTAAGGAAGTGTTTTATGTATTATATGGTAAATTATAAGACTATAGCTTTAACAGATAACTACATATAATATTTTCATTTTCTGTTAATTATATTCTACCTGGTTGTACATTTTTGCTTAGATTAATGTACTATTTTCTATTAGTTTAAAATTTACTGTAAGTGTAAAATTTTCAAAATTCTGTGGTTTTAATCACTTTATAGAGAACATTTAGGTGGCATTATAATCAAACAAAATTACAATGTCAAGTGAAAGTAATATGTTACTAATTAAAAATTATTTAATAATATTCAGAAAATAAATATAAGTCAAAAGAAGAAAACTTAAAATACCCATAACATTCTCCACAACATAATCATTCTGAACACATTGATATAAACCTTTTCAGATGCAAGTGGGTTCTTGAATTTATTTACATAATTTCAATATATTACAGTGGGGGCATTTCAAATAGGAAAATTAAAGCTACAAACATTATTTAAGGTCTTGTTTTTATATGATTTTGGTTAAATAGGTACAGAGTATCTGATGACATTACCAACTCTTAACACACTGAAGGTGCTTAATAAATTTTAAAGCACATAGATAGAAATACGATATATGTGTAAATAGACGTTGATGAATTATACTCCTTGACATACAAAAGAGGAAAAGAGGATTCACTAAAGACAGTATTTCAATTAGGGCTTTAGAGTATTTCATGTAGGTCTAACCTGAATATGGAAGAAATTCACATCAATACTATTCATCAAATAATAACTAACTCATTAAGCAGACACAATGTCTGTATACTATCTATCTTTTGCATGAGATTACTGTCACTACCCTAATTTTATAGGAGAGAAATGTGAGATACAGAGGGAATAAAAACATTTAGGGAAAAGAGAATATAATTGTTAGAGCTAGAAGTTGGCCACATATACCCAACTAAGAGTTTATTTTCATAACCATTCTGCATTACTGATTCACAGTTGTAGATGGTGATTCTAGGTGCTATTAATAATAATGATAGATTAATTCCATCTCATCTCCTGAACTCTGAGAGAAATTCTGGACAGTCTGGAATTATCTATATTCAGTCATTAGTAAGAGGTAAAACTTTTACAACTATTACTCTTATTTAAAAAGCCATGCAATATTTAAATTTGGGTAATATTGCTAGCGGCATTGCAAGTTTATCAAGATTCCAGCTGCCAGCCAAATCTTTTGTAATTATAGGAAATTAAGACAAAGTGAAAGAAATGGTCAAAAATTTAATTTGCTATATTAATATAAATTATATTCCCCTCTTTTTTAGAGTAGAAAGTGAGAATAGTGCAGTTGTCAGGGTCAAGAAAAAAAATATATGGGGCTTCCTAAAATATATATTAAAATATTGATTACACTGTTGTCATGTTATTTGTTATTTCATTGTAGAACTTCCAAATATGGTAAAGATAAGAAAGTCATGTATGAATGATCAGCTTCAAAAATAAAATGAGTGCAATTCACTACACAGGTGTTTTGTGGGTGACAAAAAAAATTCCAAATTGAAGTTTGCAAAATACTAGAGGAAATGTATATGTTTGAACTCCAATACAATTCTCAGCTACAGAGTAGCTTTAAAAATATAGCATTCACAAGATACCACCACAAACCAGTTAAATTAGAGACCTTTAGTAGCCATTTATGCCTAATGTTCCGTTATTGCAATGGTAAGCATGTGGGAGTTATTTATATCCTACTGCTCAAGGCCATCGCCAAGATCTGATTGCAAACATTCAAAAAATGGCAACCACAGGCATAAATGGGTTTATAGAACCCTAGCAGTGATAGTCTGTTACACCACAAGGTATAAAAACTTGTTCTACCAGATGATTCCAATGGGCTTGCATCTATTAGAAACTCTACCCTTGTGAAAGAGTGCATGAAGGAGTCAGTTTTCTTGCATCCATTTATTTATCTTCCTTTTTACCATCACCCAATATACCAGTGTCATAAACTAACAATCCCTTAATCCCTACTGAGAGAAGCATTTTCATACCCTTAGTATAAAGATGAAAATCTATTAAATAATTTCTCTAAAATATTCAGAAAAAATACTGCTTATAAGCTACTATAGTGGTTTCTAAAAGACTATAGTGAATTAAAAAATAAAGTTTTCCTATACGCTAGTAGATTCTGTTTCTCATTGAGCTGATTCTTATGTGCAACTAGTTTGTATTTTTAGAAGTTTTAAATCAATAGAACTCCTTTTTTTCCTAATAAACTCATATATGTTATGTCAGTTAATAAATATAGGGTGCACTACTTGGCTTTGTGAAGCTGTGGGGGAAGAGGCAGAAGGCCCAGAGTTATTTATTTTACCCTTTTATGTGCAATTTGGCAGGCCGAGAAGTAACATGTGGCTCTAAGGGATGAAAAATGTAGCCCAGCTTCATGGTTTCCAAATTAACATACCAAGAAATCCAGCTGTACTTTTTTGCATCTCTTTGGATTCTATGAATTGCATTCACTTTTTTATAGAAGTCATCTTCCTTTCTGGAGTTACATGTTTCTGATTCTTACAACTAAAGGTCTATTACAAGAAGAACATCAGAAAATTACTTACATTTTAAGAACTTTTATTAATCTGTCAGGTTTGTTTTTTTCTTTTTTTTAGTTTTACCTTTTAAGAACTTTTTTTAATTAATCTGTCAGCATGCTTTGCTACTTTCTGTTTTTTCCAGGTTCTTAATGCCGAGTTCTCTGATGCCCCTAACAGCCTACTCAAACCCATCTCAGTGTGTCAGTCAGTACTCACAGAAATAGGACAAATAAGATTGGCATCCTTTTACCCTCCCCATCACAGGCATTGCATTCATTCCCTCCATGTCCCTATTAACCATAGCCATTAAGAACAAACTCTATTATTACTAAAATCCCAGATGCAGCTGATGGCTTGTTGTGTTAGAACTGCCTCTTGGCTTGCTCACAGCTTGTTTTTATCATTAGGTAATGCTTCTCAGAGCTAGTTGGCACTGTGACTGTTTATTCATCTGAACTTGGCTGTGCTTTTGGTTTCCTCCTCTCATTTTTGGCCACCAGGCCCTACTCCTCAGCAGAGAGCAGAGACTGGTGTCCCACAACACCACAGATGTGAAATGACTTGAAAACAACACCCCTAGCTGCTGCTACAAGGAATGATATTTAAGTCAAGGCACTCCCCAGTGAGGGAAGAGACTTTCAGCTGGGATTCTAAGTAAAAAAATATTCTGCCTCTGTAGCGTGAATTTGAAATAACCGTCCTAAAACCACAGTGATGACCAAAGCAAAAGAGAACATTATAACAATCATCACTCAGGTAGTAGAGAGAGGCAACTGAAGCACCATTCCGACTGCTGACAATGCCACCCATCTGCAGAGTGTATAAAACGAAAGAAAGTCAAAGCTTCCATAGAAATTAAATGAAGATGACTCAGACCTGAAAAAACTCTTTTAAAAGTTTAAAAAAAAAAAAAACGCAAAATTTTGAGTCTAGAAATAAGGCTCTGCAGTTAGAAACTACAATGCTTAGAGCATGTAGGAAGATTACTTAAAGGTCTGAATAAGAAATCCTGCACTAATACTGCATAATATTACTTATGAGTAGAATTTAAAATAAATAAATTCACAGAAGCACAGAGAAGAATGGGGGTTCCCAGGGTTTGGGGTGAGGGGTGAAGAATGGGAAGGTGTTGGTCAAAGGGCACAACATTTCAGTTATACAAGATGAATAAGTTTTGGAGATAAAATGCACAGCATAGTGACTAAAGTTAGCAATACAGTGTTATGCACCTGAAATTTGCTATGAGAGTACATTGTAAGTGTACTCACACCTCTACACACACATTCACCCCTCCCCATCACACACAAAGGTAAATAAATGAGGTGATAGAATTGTTAATTAGCTTGATTATATTGATCATTTCACGGAGTATACATATATACATGTGTACATATGTATACATATATACATTTAAAGTGCACAACTTGATGTGTGTGTATGCACATGTACATATATACATACACACACATCAACTTGTGCACTTTAAATGTATAATTTCCATTAGTCAATTATACCCCAATAAAACTGAAAAAAAAGAAATCTAGAACAAAAACAATTATTTTGATCTCCCTGGAATTAGCTCTTCTTGAAGATGGAATAGAAACTGACTGGCAGCCCCTTCTTTACCCTTTGTGGCTCTTACAGTATAATTATGTAAAATGTATAATTATAGGATAGGCTTCACTTAATCCCACAGAAAGCATTTGTTATCTTCAGTTAAATCCTGGATGAAAAACAACACAAACAGAAACCAAAGGACAACAACAAATAGACAAATAAAAAACATAGATGGTCTTGCTACAGCTAAGAACCTAGACAGGGTGCCTCATCTCTGTCCCTTAGATTACAATTTGAGTAGTCGGCTAGAAAGAGTAAATCTGGAAGCAGCTCCAATCCATAAAAATGCTTGATTTTTTCTGAGATCCTCACTTCACCTACAAATTACCTATATATGTGGTTTTGTCCAAGCCACATAAAAGATAAGAAGTAAAATATGCTCAGAAAGAGACCTAATCTAGTGATAATTTCTAACCCCATGTATGTATCCAGACAGTCTAGTAATCAAAATTATGGAAACACATGAGCACTAATATTTTATTTCGGAAAGATCCCTAAATGGAATTAATTTGACGGCTGCAAATGGAACACTATAATCCATGGAGTGTCTATTGTGCAAGAGCCCCTGAAGACTGGCTGCTGTGAAGTTTGACACAGTTCTAATTTGGTTTCCTTTCAAAGGAGGCATTCCAATCTTTTCTTTGAATAATTGAGCAAAGCAATTACGCAGTCTCTAGGAAAGCATTAATGTGCCCATGGAGGACACTACAACATATTTCCTCATCATTTCATAATTTATTGATTTTAGAAAACAGTTAATTTCTCTTTAACTGACCCATATTCTGCAGTACATGAAAACTGCCCAGTTAACCACTTCTTAAGTACACATTTAAAGAAGTTTGCCAAACCTAGTTGTACATCAGTGATTTTACCATTTTTCTTCCTTATTCTAAGGCATTATTTTAAACATTGGCAGTTTATAGTTTAAATATTGGTTTCAACTCTACTATTTATTTCCACTAGCTCATGGTCTATAATGCATTTGGGATTATTTATAACAAGATCATCCAATTGCTAATTGAGAGTGTGAAAGGCTCATTCTTATCTCAGAAGGTTGTAAAATGTCAGTGATAAATACATTGCAAAAGGGGAACATCCATCAAATGAGCAGAGTTTGAGACCTTGATATTCTAAACTGTGACTACAAATAAAAAGGTAGGTATTAGGAAAAAACAACACCAACATTTGAAGCCAAAATAAAATAAGGCATTAATACTTGAAATCATGTGTAAAAACCGAGGGTAGAGGAAATTTTAAAATTTTCAGAGTAGGAAGGCTGCTGGTTAGTGTCAAGAGTCAAGTGGGATATTTTTCTTTGTCCATGCACCATAACAACTTTATTCCATTCATTCCATTTTGATAGCTTTCTTACAGCTCTTTTTTTAAAAAATAGTACTGCTTTTCTGACTTTACTATTTTTAGACAGACATACTAAAAATATTGGCAGAGGAGAGAAAAAAATAATAATTCAATTTTCTTTCAGATAAAATCCCTGGAAACATTTTAGCAGATATACTTCCAGTAGTATTTTGTTCATTTTATCTCTTCTTACTGTTGTAATATACAAGTAATATACAATAATCATAAAAAAGAAGACAAATAATCAAAGCCAGTAAAACAATCTCTAAGGCCAAAATCAGTGTTAGCATACTAGTGCATATTTTTCCATAACAAAATGATCTGTGAATGAGAATGAACATTCAGGTCATTGAACCTCAATGGGCAGTGTGAGAAAGATACACTGAACTTAATGTTGACCCATTTAGGTTGCACCATTGTTGTCCCACTTATAAGAAATACATGACTGCTGCAATCTCGTGGGATTTTTGTCAAGTCCAAAATATTAGGCTGCAGCTCTGCACAAGAATAGGCTTTACCTTTCAATGGAATGGATGGTTTCATTGTCAATTATCCTGAGATAATTTTGCAGCTATCCATACTTTCCCAAAGGGGATGAGGGCGAGGACTCAGGAGATAGAACTTAGATTTTAAATAGATAAATTTTTCTTTTTTCTGAAGGAATTTCTGAATATCAGATATGTATTGCTTTAGAAATCTCTAATAAGGATTATAAAAAAACATTAAGAATTTTAATTTATATTTTTCAACTACTCAAAATATTTTATGCAAAATCTAGACCTACGAAAGAATTGTTAAAAATAGCTTGACGTTCTCTTCCTTTCTTTCCCAGCCCTGATCAAAGGTGTCAGTTATATGATGATTATTATATTGTAAGATCCATAATACTCATACTATGTTTTATAGCCATAATTCTTAGAGATAAAGATAAAAATACAGAGAAATAACTATTAAGAAAAAAGATATCTAAATCTATATATATAAAAATATATACACATACACACATATGTAGTTATTAATAAGAAAATAGTATGCAAATACACACTAAAAACTAATTGTTTTTAATTTACTAAACTATCTTATGTTTTATAAAATATATGTTTATTTGTCTCAAAATGTGATATGAGCAAGTGATATGATTAAAATGTTTTAATTATGTTAAAGATGTATTTACCAAATAAAAAATACAAATAAGATTCAGTTTCATTAATTTTTTTTCAAAATTTCAGAATATTGGTAATTTCCAAATCATACTAATACTTCAGAGCATTTAAAGCATGGTACACTTCACAACTGAATCTAGTAAAATGAATCTAATACAGTTTTTCTGATAAAGAATTCTGTTAAGATGTTATAGACTGAATGTTTGTGTCCTCCCAAAATTCACATGATGAAATCTTAATCCCCAATGTAATGATATTAGGACGTAGAGGCCTCTGGAAGGCAATTAGGTCATAAAAGTGGAGCCCTCATGATAAGATTAATGCCTTTATAAAAGAGAAAGGGACATGAGTATTTCTATCTCTACCTCATGAGGATGCAATGAGAAGATGGTTGTCTGCAAACAGGAATAGTGCTCATACCTGCCACAGAATCTACCAGTGCCTTTAATCTTGGACTTCCCAGGCTCCAGAAGAGTGAAGAATAAATGATTGCTGCTTAAGCCGCCCTGTACATAGCAGCCCAAATTGACTAATACATAAGATTTTTTAAAATTTACCAGCAGATGCATGAATGCAAGCACATAAAAATATAAAACATTCAAATTCAATAATATAAGAAAATATTAATCTGCACAATCAAGTATATTACTATGCTTTGTTGTTTTATAATAGAAACTATTTTCATGGACTTTATATCACATTAGTAGTAGAAAACCAACTGGTAATTTAAAAATACTTTTTAATTGTGATAATAAAATATTTTCAAAATGCATCTAAGAAGTGCTCACCATTTGTAACAAGCTCCTCGCATACAACTGGACCCTAAAAAAGATTAAGTGTTATAAAAGACATTCTCTATATTTAGTATCATACAATTTAGGAGATTGCTTTATTTAGGAGATTGCAATAAGAAAACATTCATTAAGAAGGAATGACTCAAAGAAAAGAAGAGACCTGAGATAAAATAGACACAGGTAGACAAATGAGTCATGTGTGAGATTTATGGGATTTGCGACAAAGGTTAGAGAGGATTCTTTTATCTGAGACATTCAGGAAAGGTGGAGATAGATCTTACCTTTGAATACGCAAGAGCAGGGTAGTCCTCGTGATGACAGGTTTCCTAGAACACAAAAGAGTGGAGAAATGTCTTAATCATTGACATTTTCTGGAAGCACAGAGCTCAGATAAAGTTCAATATTGTCAATGTCTACCTGGAACATCACATGACTGTACAACTAAAGTTATTTCCATGACTTGGCATTATAAGATCCATCACATCATGTAACCAGATAGCCATTGAAAATGCAAATGGTGGCAGGGCACGGTGGCTCATGCCTGTGATCCCAGCACTTTGGGAGGCTGAGGCTGGTGCGTTACCTGAGGTCAGGAGTTCTGGACCAGCCTGACCAACATGGAGAAACTCCTCCGTCTCTACTAAAAATACAAAATTAGCCAGGCATGGTGGCGCATGCCTGTAATTCCAGCTACTCGAGAGGCTGAAGCAGGAGAATTGCTTGAACCTAGGAGGCAGAGGTTGCAGTGAGCCAAGATCGCACCATTGCACTCCAGGCTGAGCAACAAGAGTGAAACTCCGTCTCAAAAAATAAAAAATAAAAAAATGCAAATGGCATATTTTGAATTGGGTCCAATAAGCTCCAAACTCATAAGTAAGTTTTTTATATGGATGGCTCAAATTCTCATGTTACCTAGTTCTATTGTACCTATGCTTCTTCCTCAAGTCAAATTATGATCTAATGAAGATATTCATATGATCAACTTGAAAAGAAGAAAAAAAATCAGGACTAGTTAAAATACAAGTGTGCTATGTTGTTCTAATTATTGACTAATGAGTACAATTTTGAAAAAATTTAACAGCAGACGCATGAATGCAAGCACACAGATGCATTTATGCATCTAAATATTTTAATATAACGTATGTTATTTCATATATTATATAAGATTATACATATATATATATATATATAATAGAGTATATTCTGTCATTACAGACCTCAGTGCTTGCCTTAATGAGAATTAAGGGACTAGCCTTCCAATAGCAAGACTTGATTATCACATGGAGAAAAATGACGAAGTATGAATATACACAGACTCTTCGGCAGGAGGGAGTGGCTTTTCCTGATTGATCAAAGTTCTAGAAGGAACAATATTTGAAGACTAGGGACAAGAGCCTCTCAAGAAAATGTATAGGGACACATCTGCCAGAGAGCATGTGACTATTAATGAGTCTATTTCACAGAAGAAATTCTAAAAATATTTTAGATGAATAAAATGACTCATCCTGTGGATGTAAGTCTATTTCTGTTCAATCCTCTATTTCGGTTCAGTGCTGATTCAGTGAACAGAGCAACCGTGGAGACAAAGGTACAAATGTATACAAATCCACCACAAATAGCTCTCTTTAAACTCAGATCCCTGATGAGTTAATCGCACTTCTGAATGACCAACTTGCTGTCCAAGACACTAATGCTAAACAATTGATATAGCATCCTTCCTAAATATACAACCATTTCTTTGGTGGCAATTAAATGATATTTGGCCATATCTTAAAGGGAACAGGTCATATTTGAATTACATCTTACCACAGATATGGGCTTCTGTTTCCCATCCACAATGCAACTGATAGCATTACTGACAGTTTGAATAATCATGGGTGTACATCATAGCTGATCTATTAAAATGGCACTCCACACAATATTCCTGCAAAGGATTGCACACATTTATTAAAAATGAGGGGCCATAATGGGTGCACAGCCATGGGATACACCAGTCTTATCATACAACCTATTAATCAGAAGCAGTTGACCAATGGTATGGTTTGTTAAAGGCTCAGACAATGTATCAGATTAGGTATTATACTCTCCAGATTAGAGCATTACTTTTGAGGATGCAGTATATGCATTGGACTATCAGCTAAAGTCTGGTATTTTGTGCTCTATAGATGGAGTATGTGGACCAAGAGATGGAAGTAGGATTGGCTCTATTACTTTTACTTCTAGTGAACCAAATATGCAATTTGTTTTCATATTTCAATTATCTTAGGCTCTGCCTGTTTACAAGTGGTGGTTTTCAGCAGAATCAACTCAGCTAAAAGACACAGTAAGGGCTCCACTGAACCTGACGTTGTAACTGCTCCCTGGTTTCTCAGGGCTCTTCATGTTACTAGTACTAACTGTACTAGCAGGAGAGGGCCATTGCTTCTAGTCATCATCAGGAAATACGTTTACATCTATGAAATGGGAGTAGGGAAGGTTATGACTTAGAATACAAGGAATTCATTGGGAAATGGCTTGGTGTTTCTGTGTCCAGTGATACAAGTAAATAGCCTAAGAGGGTAGCAAATTAAGGATTTAAATCCTTGGGAGTAGCCTTCTAGGTCTAGGCCACACCAGTAGGCAAACAAGCAATCCAGGCCAGCTGTGGTGCTGATCTAAGATGAGGGAAATACAGAGTTGTAAGAGAGAAGGAAAATGATTAATATCAATGACAGTATTTGGACCAGCTGTAGCAACAGAGATTATTTTGTTTTACCTTACCTCTCTGTCCAGCTGTCGCTATGGTGACAACACACGTGTTCTCTCTGCTGGAATGTGTTATCTTCTTGATATTCATTCCCACACATCATTCAAGTCTGCTCAAATGTTACCCTCTTAATAGTGTCTTCCTGATTATTTTAAATGACATTTTTTCCTACTCTTCAGTTTTTCTGTCCCCTCTTTTCCTACTCATCATATTTAGCAATTTTAAACAAAATTACTTGCATATAGATTTATGCATTAATTACTTATTAATGTATATATTTATTGTTTATCTCTCTCCTCATATGGAAAATTCACAAGGTCAGAAATTTCTGGGTTTTTTTTTTTTTTCACTGTTGTATCCCTATCACACAGAAGAGTTCCTGGCTCATAACAAATATTTAATAAATATTTATAAAACAGATGAATTAATTTCCTTTATATTTTGGATGATGACTCCTGAATATACAGCTTCAACCTACACATCCAAATTTATCTCTGGCTCTATGCTTTCAGGTTACATAGAGGCCAGAGGTAACATTGTGTATAAGCAGAGTTGGCAGGATGTCTTATGGCATCATTTTAGTGCAGAATTAAAGACTCTTTTTTTCTCATATGCCAGAGAATACCCCCCTTAGCTTGATTACTAATTTTCACATTCTTTACAGGGAGTAATGATAAGGTTAAAATATAAATAGTACTGGGGAGAAGTAAGTATTTACACAAATCTATTCGCACTGTGTTGAAAGAGTTTATATAAAGTAAAACTAAAGGCAGGGAACCTAGGGACCCTGAGTAGCAGAGGCTTCAGTAAAAGTGTAAGAAAAAATATTTTTAAAGTGAGGGTTAGATTTTTAAAAACAAATCCGTTTACATTGTTTAGCAAGCCTCTGTAGTTTTCTCAATCTTAACACTCTTGCCTTAAAGTTTAATTACTTCATATTTATACTACTATATCTTTCTGTAAATTTCTTAATTCCTTCATCCACCTTCTCAGTTTCAGACAGTGGACTATCATTTTTCCATCCTCCTGAGCTAGGAAATGTTTAGATCTTCTCTGTTCTTTGTTCACCATATACAAATCAGTCATTTAGTATTGTCAACTCATGTCTAGATCTTTAACTGAAATCAAGACTCCAGAAAGTGTAGACTACACCTGTCTTGCCATCCGTTTCCTGTCGAGATTATGGTTTTTTATTGTTTGTTTTTGAGACGAAGCTGAGCTATTGTTGCCTGGGCTGGAGTGCAATGGCACGATCTTGGCCCACTGCAACCTCTGCCTCCCAGGCTCAAGGGATTCTCCTGCCTCAGCCTCCCAAGTAGCTGGGATTAGAGGCACCTGCCACTATGTCCAGCTAAGAGTGTGTGTGTGTGTGTGTGTGTGTGTGTGTGTGTGTGTGTGTGTGTGTTTATGTGTGTGTTTATTTGAGACAGGTTTCACCATGTTGACCATGGCTGGTCTCAAACTCCTGACCTCAGGTGATTGGCCTGCTTTGGCCTCCCAAAGTGCTGGGATTACAGGTGTGAGCCACTGTGCCGAGCTGAGACTGTTTTATAAAAAATGAATTACCCGGCCGGGCACAGTGGCTCACACCTGTAATCCCAGCACTTTGGGAGGCCGAGGTGGGCGGATCATGAGGTCAGGAGATCGAGACCATCCTGGCCAACGTGGTTAAATCCTGTCTTAGAAAAATAAAAAAAAAGAATTACCCTTTGCTTGACTTTAACCCCTGTGTTTCTTGCCATTGCGCTTCGATAGACTCCTCCACAAAAATGTCCATAAAATTGATATCTCATTTAATATTCATCTCAAATGTCATCTTCTACCTTGGGAAACATCAAAATGATGGCATGTCTTCCCCCATAGGCCTATCTATTGGCATTACATCTCTTGACTCACTTGACTTACATCATTTTCTATTAATGTTATCTGTGCACTTACTTTCCCACCATTATGTGAAGGGCATCTAAATCGCCGAGACTGTTCTTTAAATCCCCAACAATCCCCATAAGCACCTATCGAACAAGAATGAATAATGTCACTCCAGGTATAATTTATTCTCCACCATTTTCCTGAAAGAATCTCTGGATCTCATTGATGCTGCCTCTAGGGTAAATTTTTATACCTCTCATCACATCCCCCGATTCACTGGCTCTCAATAATTTGCTTCACTTAACTAGTTCAAGCTTATTTCCTACCACCATGACATGATGCTCCTTACCCCAATGACTTCATTATTCAAATAGTTAAGTTTCTTAGACAATTATAGAGAGAGAATTACGTATGGACAGAGCTGAGAACCAGAGACAAAAACGGAAAGTGAAAACAAAGGTGTTCTCTCCACCTCTCAGAGTCTTTAGTTTTGTCTCCATTTTTATCTTTTTCTCTCTTGACTGTCTTGTATTTAAGCTGAGTAAACAACAAACATCTGTGTATTCTTCAAACTCCATGCATGCACTACAGATTTTTACGTTAATTGTATTTATTCTTTCTAAAGGAAATTTAATTAACTTAGCCCAGGACAAGGATTGTCTTTCCAGGGATCAGAGAGGCCCTTGGTATAATCAGCTGAGACCAGAGTGAAGAGTCATGGAGGTGAGGGTGCAAATCCACTTCAGAACAGGATAGTGGACAAGGAAGGCAAGACAAAACACTGAATATTTCATTTTTATGTTAGTTTGCTAGATAACTAAACATAACTAGAAAATAATTTATGCAGAACCAGTCAAGATAAAAATATGGCTTTCATTAGGTTTTTAAAAATAACTGGAGATCTCATTATGATTTTATTACCATCATTTAACTAGAACCCCAATCATAGAATCATTGATTTTAATGATCATTTGGATACTTTATCAGTGTATTTCCTTGACAAGGAGACATCAGAATAAAATTACTCATGCAAGAGATTTACTGGATGAAATGCCTACAAAGAATAAAAAAGGAAGGAGCAGAGGTGAGAGGGGGCTTCAGATTTTAATGCTGGCTGAGTACCTGACATGGATGGAATGTATCCTCCAAAGTTCATGCATTGAAAACAACCCTTAATGCAATAGTATCAGGAGGTAGAACCTAATGGAACGTGCTTAGGTTATGAGAGTTCTACCATCATGAATGGATTAATGCAGGAGTGGGTTTGTTATAAAAGTGAGCCTGGCTCTCTCGTGCCCTCTCTCTCCTGCTGTCTGTCACCCCGTTGCCTTCCACTACTGGATTATATGAGAAGACGGCCCTCACCAGATGTGGTCCCTCAGTTTTGAACTTTTCAGCCTCCAGAACCATAAACCAAATAAGCTTCTGTTGTCTGCAATAATCCAGTGGGGTATTCTGTGATAGCAGTTCAAACCAACTAAGGTGGTACCTGTGAAAGGAAAGAAGAAAGGAGGATTAGGGAAGAGCCTTGGTCTGTGGTGAAGCCCTGAGAAAGCTGTGGCCTGCCTGATGGGAAGCCCCAGAGCAAAACTTGCCTATTAGATGAGTGACACATTAGGCAACAGCGGAATGCTTGGAGTTCCCCCGCCATGCACAGTCATTAGGTAGAAGGAGCCTGAGGAGAGAAAAATCACAGTGTGAATGGCGCATGTAAGTATACTCCTTTCAGCAAGTTTTCCCATGAAAGATCTGAGCAGTGACTTCCCATGGCTTCCTGAGCCATTGACTTGTCCTGTTCTCTGTGATGTCTTCTTCCCAACAGAATGTAAGCACCACAAAATAAAGTAACGTACATCTTTATTATCTCCTGAATATGCCTAACCCAATGCCTAACACAAGGAGAGCATGCTTGTGACAGTATTTGTTAAAAGGTTACATTTAAGAGATGATTTGATATGAAAGAATGGGTTTTCCTAGCTTTGAAAGAAATTTATTCATTTTTTAAAATTAATAGATCCAGAAGTTTTAGATCCCTGAAATATTTGATATATATGAGTAATGAAAGTATTTCAGTATGTCATATATTCAACAACCTGTTATTGTAGGTTAATTATATCTCATAGTTTGACTTTTCATAGTATATTTTATCATTTTCTTCGTCACAAGCAAACAATAACACTGAACTGTAATGTCTCATTTTAGATTTACAGATGATACTATTGAATCAGATAGAATGTGAAAAGCTAAAGACTTGTTAAAGTTCAGGAAATCTGTGAATGGAAAAATTGAAATTAGAATTGACAACTGATGTACCTTTTAATTATTTCCTCTGATTGACTTACATGGTCTTTGTTTTTCTGACTTTCTATTTTGAAACAAAATTGTCTGAATATCTGTATAGGAAATATTTAAAGATCAAACACTCTAAAGATTGAATACTCAGTGAAAGTCTGTTGGTCATCTTTAATGAATCGGATTGTCCTAATTAGGATAAGTTGGCAAGTAAGGATCACTTGAAAAATAAAGGAGCTGCAGAAGTACCTTAGTAAGAATTATAATTTACTTATTTGTTTCCAAACACTCTGCTAAGCAATTTATAAACATTATAGCATTCCTGAAATTGCCTTATTCATATTTTATAGATGAGGACACTGAGCTATAAAAAAATTAATTGCTCCATGGTAAAGAGCTAGAAAATGGCAGAAGTAAGGTTAGAACCCAACTCTATATGACTCTAAAAAATGTATGCTTATTTACCACAAGGTCGTGCTGTCTTCTTCATCTGAGACAGTTTTTTAATTGAACAGCCTTGGTTTCAAAGGAATCTTGAAGAGGTGAAATGTATTAACTTTAACTGCAAAGGTAGAAGATACAATAGAATTCTGATTTACTAAGATTAAGAAGATACGGTAGAATTAAACATTATTTCAGCATTATGCAATCTCTAAAGGAGAAAACAAAAGAAAAAGAAAATCTATGCACATATAGTGTTTAATAGATGCCAGGCTAGGTTTGTACATTGACATACATGTTTACAGTTCTCACCATAACCTTGTTAGCCTATTTAATATCTAATTCTTTCTTTGCTAATCATTTGTCTGATTTTTGCTTTGCATCCCCTTATTTGGGCACCTGTTTCCTTCCTTCAGTCAGTACACTCCAGTGGCTGCTCTCAATGATGTTATTTCATCTTCCTGGATTTATATGTAAACAATTAAAGTTGGACATTTTAATCAAAGTTCTTCCCTGGAATATTTTCAATTAGATCTAAGAGACATAAGTTATTTCCTTTCTAGTGGAAATGCTATACATATATTTTAAAAAATGATCCAAGAGAAAATAGGTGAAGCGAAGGGAAGTGAAGAGAGAAATCCTAGTGGTACTGGAGTCTCTCTTTCTGGGCATCCCTGAACTCCATTCCTATCATTGGTTTAATTTGATTATATCAGTCAATACATTATCATAATTGTCTAATTTTTTAAATTGGGTTTCAAACTCTGAAAGACTCTATTTTGACAAAGCAATAAGAAATTGATTTCCTTAGTCCACATCTCACCACCAGTAAGTGGAGCCCAGGCCTATTTATGTTTCAATATAGGCTCTCTTTTTGTTTTCTTTTTATTCCTATTCCATAATAGAATGTATATGTGGGATGGCTAGAGAGGGGAATTGCCAGAAAATGTGGAAGCAAGTAGGGATGGATACAATCTTCCTTTTTGTTTCAGCTAAACTTATAAGAGCAAATAAAGTGTTAGACACAGTATCTTTATATACTATTTCTACATTGCCTTTACCTTCAGGGGAGTGAATCTTATCTTAGTGGTGATAAAGAGTTAATCTAATTTATCCAAACATCCATTAGACCGATAATACTTTAATTCAGGTTTAAGCTAAATAAAATAGGCACGATCAGGTGAATTCCTATATATAGGTGACCTAACTTGCTTTTCACCAAAAAAAAAAAAAAAAAAAAAATAGAACCTTCACACATTTCCTCCCAAATATCTTGGCATACCTGCAATTTCTTTTCACACATATCTGAGCAACTATTTTCTTGATGTTCTGCTTGCTTCAAAACACAGCTATAAAAAATTCCCCCAGAGAAGGTTATAAATGCAACTCTAAGCATAGGATCACTGGAGTCAGTTCAAGGAATGAAAGTAGAAAGGCTGAAACAGGAGATGATACATAGTAATGCACTGGGGTTTTGCACATGTTTCATCTGCTTTTATCCCAATATTCAGGATCCTAAATCAAACCAAAATTGTGACACAGAAACGTAAAAACATTATTAGTTAATCGAGTTTAACTGGAGTGGATTAATTATAATGAAGAGATGACAGGCAGAAATTAAAGTTTTTTTAAAGATGAATGAGATTTTGGAAGGTTTTTTTTATTTTTTATTTTTTAATTTTTAGTTGTTAAAGATACATATTTGTACATAGTTATAGGGTACAGGTGATATTTTGATTCAAGCATACAATGTGTAATAAATAAGATCAGGGTAATTTGGTTATCTATTACCTTAAGCATTTATCATTTTTTTGTTTTAGGAATATTCCAATTCCATTATTTTAGTTATTTTGAAATACAAAATAAATTATTGCTAATTATAGTAGTCTTGTGCTACCAAACACTAGATCTCATTTCTTCTATTTAACTCTATTTTTGTACCAGTTAACTATCTCTTTTTAAGGGGCTTTTTTTCTGGTTTTACCTCCACTCAAAATGCAAAGAAATACTTGGAATGTGATTCATCTTTAAAATAGCCATTATACAGTATTTACTGTTTATAAAATTTTATGAGTAATAGAAATGCAAATAGTTATCTATATGTTTATATTTATATAGGTATAGCTATACGTGATCCAGTCTTAGCCTACCTCAAATATTAGAAAGTCTTATAACCAGTTTCAGGCCGTATAATTTAAATTATTTGTTGAAGCAATTTCTAACTACCCACCCTACATGTTAAGAGTTTATGTCTTTGTAAATGGTTATGTAGAAGAAATTAGTCAATACATGTAGACTGGACTATTCACTAATTTGTTGACCACAAGTCTGACTCCACCCTGCTTTTGCTGCCATTTATATCTCTTACCTATTGCACCTTCCAACACTTTATTTTATTCTCAGCAGCCAGAGGGAATCATTTATAAATATTCATATATATGATTTTGCCATGCACACAGAATTGAAATTCTTCAGTTACTTCCTGGTGCCATAAGGATGAAGTCCAATGGCCTTAAAAAATGTTAACAAGTTCCTTGATTCTCTGGCTTCTTTCTCTCAGCCTTCTCAAGAACTTTAATAAAACTATGTTCAGCAAGAATATTGTCTGCTTAAATGTTTTTCAATTCCGGAAGGAAATGGGAAATAATTCCTTCTAAGAAGAAACTTATAAAGGAAGAAATTTGACTTACCTTGATGTTGTGTTTATTTAAAATGTTTCATGTCTTTTATATCTTAGCAAATAAATATGCAGATATTAACAAAGGGACACCTTTTTACTTTAAAATTTAACAGTGACTTATTTGCGTATATTCTTATAGTTCTCTGAGTTATTCAAACCCGGGGTTCAGCCTACTGCATCCGAACTCAAGGAATCCACTTTTATTTAAGGCTGATGCTATAACGAAATGTATCAAGCCCTGTAATAAACCGAAGTCCTTTAAAATACTGGTTTTGAGACTTCATGCTGTCATTGTCAACAGAACTTTAAAACAATAGTAGCGACATTTCATCAACCATGTAATAAACCAACAAATAAAATGTAATTTCCCATTACCATTGTTGTTTAGAAGAAGATTCAAATTTCAAACATTAGTAACAAATCTCAGAACAAAGCATTAGATACAGTGAACTTCAAGTTTCTCTTCAAAGAATCAGGATGTCAGTATGTTCAGTTCTTTGTCCTCTATTTTAAAGTTTAACTTCCTTGTATTTCAGTAAACAACCTTTTCCACCAGTTCTAATTAGTAGTTCGCATCTGTTCCCCCAGTCACTGCTCCATCCTGACTCATCCCGGTCACCTGCTCCAGTTACCTGTTCCAGCCACCTGCTCTGGTCTGACCTGTCCTGTAACCATCCTTCCTACCAAACTACCCACCCTGCCACTCCGGCTCATACCCCTGTGCCCCTAAAATAGCCAATTGGAATTAGACTAGACTGTGCAGTCTAACCCCAACCAACAGGGGAATGACAGCAGTAAGGGCTACCTCCATTAGGAATAAAAACCCCTTCCCATCCCTTTTCTAGGTTTGTGCTCACCATTGTTCCATTTATGAGCCACACCCTTCTAAAGAAGTAAATTGCCCTGCTGAGGAAATTTATATTCAAGCACTTCTTTTGTGACACTGAAAATTTGCATATAACAAAAGGCCATTTCTTTAAAGTGAGTGAATTTCACATTATGAAAAAGCACTATGATAAACTTACTCTATCTCTCTAATCTGACCATTGAATAACTAAAAATAAAAATAATAAAAAATTAGGGAGGGTTTTAGATGTTTTTACCTGAATGATTTTTAAACTCTATTTGAGACCGATTTCTCTGTGGACCTTGCAAATCCATTCTATTCAATATTAGTAAGAATTGTGAAAGAATAATAAATCTTGGGGCCCGCAAATCACTAAGCTAAAGGGAAAAGTCAAGCTGGGAATTGCTTAGGACCAAGCTGCCTCCCATTCTGTTCAGTCTCCCCTCTGTTCACCAAGATAAATGCATATATCTAATTGCCTCCTCTGAAGAGGCGAATCGAAAACTCAGTATAATGCAACCATTTGTCTCCTACCTGCCTGTGACGTGGAAGCTCCCTCCTGGCTTTGAATCTTTCTGCCTTTGCTTCCAGTTGTCCCTCCTGTCCAGACGGAACCATGTTTGTCTTGCATATGTTGATTGATGTCCCATGTCTCCCTAGAATGAATAAAACCAAACTGTTCTCTGACCACCTTAGGCACATGTCATCAGGACCTCCTGAGGCTGTGTCATGGGCATGCATTCCCAACCTTGGCAAAAAAACTTTCTAAATTAACTGAGACTTGTCCCAGATTTTTGCAGTTCATGGTATCATGTCGCAAAGACCCAAAGTAATGTTACAGTTTTGTTTTTGTTTTAATTTGGTCTCATTTGCTTCTATATTTGTTAGCAATTCCCCTCTCTAAGAGCTCTGTAGTCTGTTAATAAAGCAGGAAAAAGGCCGCAAAACAAACCTCTATCAACACCAAACTGGGAAGGACGGGTGATTTATTCAGCCGGGAGTGAGGCGGCATAGTTGCCTAACAGCCAAGCTCATCTAACCCCTAAAGTCCCTGCCCTTATAAAGGCTTACAACTCTAGAAATTACGTGTGAAAGGGTCTTAGTCCATGGAGTAGGTGGGGATTTGATCCTGTTTAAGTGAAAACAATGCCTTCTGGAAAGATTCATCCATACCATGCCTGCATCTATAGGAGGGCGATTAAGGTGGCCCCTGGTCTGCAAGCCTTTACTTCTCCTATTGAAATGCAATGTGAAAGTCAAGGGGGAGGTGATCTTAGATGCTTATGTCTCCTTCCTCATGAAGACATATGAAGCCCAGAGTGCCCACAGTGCTACGTAAATAAGTAGTAATATTTACACTCTGTGACTAAGAATAAGTAATAAGTTGGAACCAACTATTATTAACAACAAGAGAGAATCAAACTCTACCTTCTATATCTATGTACCTTTTAAAATCCACAAATGACACAAACAGATGATACAGTTTAAATATGTGTTTAACTTGAGAGCAAAGACACGGTTTCTGGACCAAAGATCAGTTTTATTTTTTAAAGCAATACTGACACAAGTTTCCCATGCCCCCTTCTTTTCCTGAAGGCGATATGATGAGAGAAGATGGACTCTGTACATACAGAGAGAGTCTCTAGGACAAGAGAGAATCACTAAGATTATACACATTGAAGCTTATACAGAAACAGCTGCATAGCAGCCCTTCTTTCTCTCCAGAGAGATGAAAAGAAATTCTGTTTCTAACAAACATATTCTATCCAAGGAAAATGAGAATGGTCCCTAGATGTTTACAACCCTTTGGAATGTAAATAAATGGCTCCAGGGGAGATGGGTCTTCAGGCATGTTTACCATTCAAACATCTTTTAATCCTGATTGCCAGTAATTTTTGCTTAAAAAGCCCTGATTGTACAGAATATGAAATATTAGTTGTTTCAACAACAGATACATGATAGTCATGGTTTACTTTCCCTGTATATTATACTTAGGTCATTTCTGAATCCCCTTGGGTTCTTTTTCTATAAACGGTAATACTGTTCAGAGTCAGGCTCTCTCCACTGAGCTTCTATGCTTCTCTAAGTTAATGAAGCTGTTTCAAAGTAATAGTATTAGTGTTCTATTAGTTTATAAGACACAGTTTACCTCTGACCATTGTTAGAACACCAAAATCTCAAAAACAGAAGTTGTTTTTTTTTTTTTTTAAAGAACACCCAACTCTATTCTACTCTGGCAAAAATAGAGCTTAGAACAGTTTTGCTTTTAAATTGTTCAACCTTCTTTAGACATCTCTGCAGCTAATTACCTAATTGAGCATGGACTAATATTTTCTCAACCTACTTGTTAACAATAAATCTTTAAAAGACACCATCTGCTATAGGTGTTTTATTATTTATATATATAAAATACTAGTGATATTGTTATAAAAGAGCCACTGTCACAAGTTGTTGATATACTATATAAAATAATGGTGGAAAACAGTTTCTGCTTATGGAATTGTTGGCCTTTTCCATTTGTTTTGATTTTTCATTGACAAAACATTTTTTTTTCACAGCCCAGCCAATGCACACCTTTCCTTTTTGATTTCCTTAATTCATTATTTTGTATAAAAATTATTTTTATTGTACCAATATTTATAGGACAGAAACTAAAAAAACAACTACAATAACATATATGGCCTATCCTTATCATCATTCTTTCTTATCATTTTTCTGGCTAATCTTGCTTATTTGTATATACTTTGCTGAGCTCCCAAAATGTTTTCAAAAGTGTTTTGACTAGAATTTAGAGAAAGCTTGGAATAAGGAATATCACATAACTTCAATGTTTTGAGTCAAGAGACTAGGGAAGTTTTATCGTGAGCTTAGCTAAATAAATATGCTATTTGACAGAGGGGAAAAAGTTAAAAGTTTGTTTACTCTTCCCATGCCAATTATATATTAATGTCATTTTGTGCCACATTATATTTTAGTTCTGGTAACACCGATTTGTTCAATTGCAAATATTCAGCATGCAGTTGTACATGCCAAACTTATACCCAGGGAAGATGATGGCAATGCTGAACATGTAGATTTGAGAGTCACCAGAAATGACCATTGAATCAGTTAATATCCTCAAGAGACAGTAACTAATCAGTCTAGACCAAGAAGAGCAAAAAACTGAAGTTTCAATCTTAAGGCACCCTTTAATTTAGAAAGCTAGAGAAGGACTCAAGCTCAAGGAATTTAGGTTGGACATGGGGAGATGAAACCAAAGCAAAAGAAGTGGGAGGAAAGAGTTTCAAAAAAAGGTAAAATATTAAAGAGACTCAACGCTGGAGATGGTCAATATTCAGGGAATTTAATTATTTGTAAATTACTAGTAACTTTTGACATAGCATATTCTTATAGAAAGTAGAAATTTAGGAGTTAGTCTGTGACAATGGAAAAGAAGATGACAAACTTTCACCACTGTCGATGGGAGTTAATTGTCAACAGAAGAAAAAACAGGGTAGTATGTACACAAGGCTGAAATGCCGCAAAGTGATTAAGGAAACAGAAAGCTCCAGAGGAGCTAACAAACAGATTCTACAAGAAAGGGCATGATAGATATAATTGTATCACTTCAAGTATTTGATCTTAATTATTTTACAACACTATCCTGTAAAAACAGATACAAAATTTGCATCTTATACATATCTCCTACTTAAATCCCTCTCTTATCTTTTTAGAATAATACAACATAGAATTAGTAGCATATTAGCAGTTTCAAGGATGCATTCTTATATGCCACTAATTCTGCCATTTCAAGGACACATAATTTTCAACACTTTCGAAAATCTCTAGCCAAAATTTACAGGAAATGGAACATGTGGATTCCTTTTGTAATTAAAGACACTTTGTATGTATAAGCTGTCTTCTAGAACAGTGGTCCCCAACCTTTTTGGCACCTTGGACAGGTTTCGAATAAGAAAAGTTTTCCACTATAAAGTGAGAAATGAGCAGAAGTGGGTGCCAGGGGAATGGTCTAGGGATGAAACTGTTCCACCTCAAATCATCAGGCATTAGCAGATTCTCACAAGGAGCGTTTAACCTAGATCCCTTGCATGTGCAGTTCACAGTAGGATTCGCACTCCTATGATAATCTAATGCTGCTGATCTGACAGGAGGCAGAGCTCAGGCAGTAATGCTCACTCCCCTGCTGTTCACCTCCTGCTGTACAGCCCAGTTCCTAACAGGCCACAAACAGGTACTGGGGATTGGGAACGTCTGTCTTACAATATAAGATTGTATAAATTACTCATATTAAAGGAAAGCTAGTACGCCCTTTCTTAACTCAAAGCTAACCCTTGTGTCAGACAGGTAGTCTGTACAGAATTCTATGCAATTTGTGGCAAAGAGATCATATCATCATCCTAGCAATAAGAGGAGGTTGCAAACAATGGAGCTATTGGATAATGCTTAATAAAACACAACAAATGATGTTCAGGACTGGAAAACTGAAATTTCCTCTAGTAGAATGTTTCCAGCTTTCACTTCTCATTCAGCAATTGACAATACATCAAGCACAGCTGACAATGTCAAGAACTGATATTTATGGAATTGGAGTTGTCAATGTTAATTTACTGTTAAAAAAAATCACATCGATGTGTTTATAGTCTTTATTTTATTTTATTAAAGATTTCTTAAAGCTTTTTATTATATGCTGACAAATTATAGTTGCATATAGGGGTAAAAAGTGATGTTACGATTTTTAATATAATATAAAATGATTAAATCAAGCCAATTAACATATCTATTATCTCAAATATAACATCTTTTGTGATAAAAGCATTTGAAATGTACTTAGTATTGAAACATACAGTACTAAATTATTCTCTATTTGCCTTGCTCTGCAACTGATCAAAAAAAAAAATCAAAGTTATTTCTCCTATCTAAGTGAGGCTTTTTAACATTTAAAGCAGAAGTACTTTAGGGGACATCTGATAAATATCTGGAAATATCACATGCTTCTCACAGAATTCTTTGTCACCTTGGTTAGGTGAATGTGATGATCAGGAAAAGGCAACCAATCATCCCCAACTCATGATAGGTATGCTCATTCGTAATCCTGTCCTCTTTTGTGTGAACTGAACCAAGTGATTTGCTTCTCAAGAAAAAGATATGGGATGTCACTTCTGGAATTAAGCCATAAAAAATGTCATTTCCGTCTTGTTCACAATCTCTTTGGTATTTCTTACTCTTTTGATCTGATGAAACAAGCTTCCATGTTGTGAACTGCCCTATAGAGGAATCTACTAGGAAAGGAGCTAAAGGTAGCATACAGACCACAGCCAGCAAAGAATGGAAATCCTCAGTCCAAACAGTTTCTGAGAATCTGAAACCTGGTAAACTGCATGACTGAGCTTTGAAGTGTCCATGGTTGCATCCCTAATGAGAGTGCGGCTCCAGCCAAGACCTCTAATGCAGCCTTGTGAGAGAATTTAATGCAGAGGACTCTGCTAAGCCACTCCCAGATTTCTGACCTAAAGAGAATGTGAAGTAATAAATGCAATATTGATGTAAGCCATTAATATTTGGGCTAATATGATAAACATGCTTACTTAGCTCATGGTCTATAGATCACTATCACTTTTTTAAAATGGAGCTCATCTCTAGAGTAGTCATTCTCAACAATAAAGACTACAGCATCAACAACAAAAGACAAAAGTTATTTTAATAAATCATCCCTGAATGATCCAGGAACTATTCTTCATAGTAATACTTCAAAATGTAGCTAATCTTTCACTCATCTATAAGCTATCCTTGACGTAGTTTTTTTCTATGACTTTCCATTGTATTAACAGCACCAAAATTATAAAATTTGTTACAGTAACTTAATGAGAAATTTTTAGATACCAAATACCTGAACTGTTGTCTTCATTCTATAACCTTGAGAAAGACATTTTTTCCTGTCCATAAATTTCAACGTTTGAATCTTGAGGAAATTGAATCTTCTTGATCTTTGCTATCTGACATAGGCATCACTAGCCACATATTACTATTTGAATTTAAATTTAAATTAATTTAAAAGTTTAGATCCTTAGCCATCCTAGACATATTTCAAGTGCTCAATAGTCACATGTCACTAGGAGTTATCGTAGTAGGCAGCACAAATATAAAACATTTATATTGCACCAGAGAGTTCCATTGGGAAGTGCTAGCTAGGCAATCACTTAAACTTTCTTTCTTAATATTACATAATAGTTTACACTGAATTTGCAACTGCTGAAAAACTATATATGTAAATATAAGTAATGCATAAGTATTTGTTAGATAAGTATTTATCCACAAGGTTGGGACTGGAACCTATACATATTTTTTTACCACTAGAGATAAGTACTGCTCACTTGGTCACATTACCATTTAAATAGTTCTTTTTTTTCCAGCAGGCCTAATGTTTTAATATTTAATAATTTCACAGTCGTTTTAGAGGTTAACTATTAGTATATAGCAAAAATTAATAGCTATTGCTATGTAAAGTTCTGTGCTTTGAGAAAACATAATTCATATAAGCAGCACAGAATTTGTTACAATGTTATTACACTCACTATAGCTGTTCTACTGAGTCATCTGCAATTGTTTACACATAATTTGAAGTATATGTCAAATTTATCCTTGACAATTAAGTACAGTTTTTTAATGTAGCACTTTTTGTAAGATGAATTTATTTTCAGTCATTCGAAGTTTTATTTTCAGTGGTTACCATGTAGCAATCCATGAGACATAAATAATATTACAAGCAATGTAATTACATTAAGCAATTTATATGTCAGTGATATATTTGTAGAAATAGAAAGACGTGGTGGTGGTAGAATTCTTAAAATATAATTTTAGTTACTTTTAAAAATTGCAAAACACAGCATTTTTTTAATATATACTGGTAAAATTTCAGCCCAGACTGCCATCACTTTCTGCATGGACTACAGCAATAACCTAGTAATAGCTTCAATTGCATCTCTTTCCCAAATTATGACCAAAGACTCCTTTTTAAAATGTATATATGATTGTGTCAAACCTTAAATAAAACTCTGATTGCTTTCTGTTGTTCTTGAAATAAAAATAAACTTTTTTTTTTTCTTGAGACCAAGTCTAGTTCTGTGGTCCAGTGCAGTGGCACAATCTCAGCTTACTGCAACCTCCACTTCCTGGGTTCAAGCAATTCTCCCGCCTCAGCCTCTCTGAGTAGCTGGGATTACAAGCACCCACCACAGTACCCAGTTAATTTTTGCACTTTTAGTAGAGATGGGGTTTCACTATGTTGGCCAGGCTAGTTTCAAACTCCTGATATCAAGTGATCTGCCTGCCTTGACCTCCCAAAAGTGCTGGGATTAGAGGTGTGAGCCACTGTGCCCAGCCAGAAAAACCCAAACATTTAACATAGTCAAGAATGCCCAGAATGGTTGGATCTCTACTGCCATCTTCTAGCCCATCTGATACCACACTTGCTCCCCTTCTTTCCATCCCAGCCCAATGGCTATCTTTTAGACATTTATACATCCTGTGCTGCTTCTCAATGCAGTAGCCCACCATAAAATGCTCTCTCTTCCATACCCATTATGCTGTTTTCTTCCCGTCTTCACATTGTAAACTCTTATTCATCCTTTAGATCTTGCCACAGTATTACTTTCTCAGAGAAACTCTTCCTGAACCCACTGACCAAGAGAAATCTTGTTTTAGATTTTATAACATCACAAGCCTCTCCATTAGGACCATTAACCTGTTCTTCCTAAGGACTGTCATTAATTGAGATTTTGCATTGGATTGGGTACTTTTTAACAAACAAATAAAAGTAGTCCATGCATGGACCAATGGCCCTGAAAAGGAGATTATTATTAATATATTATTCAATTTTGGATAACAGAAGAAAAATACAGAGTATAATTTTTACTTAAGTTACTCAGATTGGCATTAAATTAAGTGCACCTATGTCCCAAAGTCATAGGTGAAATTGAGTGGAGCAGGCAGAGTACATCCTTTCTCTGAGAATGGATTTAGACTAAAAATGTTGTAAAAAAAAAATAAGGTCACATATTCCTTTGGTTATTGCTAAAATAAAAAGCACTGGAGAAAACATCATTACGAGACACTTAGAAAAGTTAAACAAAAGAAGATATGTTGTCTCCAAGATTTCCTATTCCACCAAGCGATGGTACAGACTCTATCCTCCAACCTCAAATCCTAAACCCAGATTCATCCAATCATTCACTCCCTGTGAGAGCTCAGATATGTCTCTAGCATGTCCTATACCCCTTCCCAACCAGACGTGCTTGTGCTCACTTTTCTCTAGAGTTAGTTCAAACTACAATGCATTAGATCTCCAACATTCTAAGCCAATTTGATAAGATTATAATTGTAATCAATTTAAATCATTTTCATGTAAATGCATCATCCTATAACATAATTAGCATAAATCCTACATTTATAAAGACAGCCTACTCTAATATTTATTCCAAAATTAGCAATGGTTTACAATGGATATTATAATCATCTTATCTACCTAAAAATAAATAAGTTACAGCTGATCTCTTATTATGGAATATTATTATAGTTCACATTTCTAAAAACTAATTTTTAAAGTCTCACAACCACATTTTTTATTATAGCCAGAAAATATATTGTAACATGTCATACAGCTTTACTCAAATTTAGTTTATTAATTTTCACTAATGTATTATCTTTATTAACATAGGGCACTATTTAGATTGCATTTTTATTGTGCACAGTTCCATAGAAATTTAGAAAACAAAATTGATGTGGAATGATGGAGACTTTAAACAATTTAAAGTATTAATGAAGAAAATCTAGTCTCCAAAGCAGTATTTTATATAATTTTGGATGTTACATTTAAATGCTGAAAGAAATATGTAACCTTTTTCCTCATGTAAAGAACTAAATCAAGATTATTAAATTACTTAATATAAATTGTCCGTAAGTTAATCTTTGAGGACAGTCTTCACTATATAGCTAATGTAGTTTTCTTGGAAGTATTTCTGCTTAAATCACCCCACATTTTACTTGATGGATTGTGGAAAACATCCATATACATAGTGATGATGAAAATAACCTGTAGTTTACTCATTTCTATTTTGAAAGACAGGACATAATGTTACTGAATTGAGAAGACTCATTTCAGTAAATAAGTTTCATTATGTTGGACTTATCACTCTGTCAACTGTGAACTTCTTTCCATTAACCATACATCAAATATGTAACATTTATTCAACAATTAGTGGTTTCTAGACACTATGCCAAACACTTTACATTATTTATCTCACATAAGTCTTAGACACCCTCCGTGAAGTTGATATTATTACGGCGCAAAATTTATCAACAAATAAATAAAGATTTATCATGTTTAAGTAACTTGCCCAAACTGATAGCAAGTCACCACACTAGACTCAAACTGAGGTCTGTTTCCTTGGCAGTCTGAGCTCTTAACCATTACACTCTATGGTGTATTTTGAAAGCAACACTTTCATGCTAAGATTTTGCACTATTACATTGAAAAGCCTAAAAATACACATATCCAAAGATATGAAACCCGTTTCTCAATATTTTTAGAAACTAACTTGCCCTAAATTATTTTACAGCTCTATTTTTGTAACTGTGGATTAGACTCACGGCTTTTCCATTACATGCTTCACCGATGACCTACTGCAGCAGCACTGTGATATTCTTATCCTGTTAGAGTCCACTGTGTCTGCAGCGATATATATGCTAGTCTAGATATGTATGGCAGCTTTCTGGGTGGCTACTGGACCTATTCCAAATGGAAAGCTATTGAACAATATGTGATGATTTAATTTAAGCTTATCACCTCAAATAAACATGACTGTGGACATGGTAAATCTTCATTATGCAAAAGCATGAACTGAGTTTAAGAGGTTTCTTCTATAAAAAACCTATCTCACTCAGAGTGATTTCGTATTGCTGACTGCTCTAAGTATCACTCAATACTTTTTCAGTTGTAGGGCAAATACTTTTTGAGTTCTAGGGCAAATCTTGAAGCCTTTCTGTGAATCACCTGTAAAATGAAGAGATCAAAAATAATGGGAATAATTCATTGCGCATTACTCATGTTTTAAAAAATATTTAAATAATTTAAATATATTTAATATATTATTTTAAAATATATTATCTAAAAGTTATCAAAATGTCATTATTATAATGTTGAACTTTTAAAAATCTACCCTCTTAAAATATATGTCATTCACACCGCTAAAATCAATGTTGACTTTGTTGTATTTCTTTGAGTAAGCCAAAACTACTGCTAATACAAATATGGATAGTTAACTGCAAAGGACAGTTTATGCTAGCATGCTAGACACAAATTTAGTTTATGTACATTTGTTTTAGAATATCAATCCTGGAATTATGTTTTGAAGAATGCTTTCCATCTTTGCACGTACTATAATTATGATTTTCTAATATAATTATTATGCCTTGGTTTTCACTGACAATTACAATATTTAAAGAGCCTTTCTTTCATTCTAGATATTAAAATACAACCATCCCAGAATATGGAAATCTGGTAAGATAACCATTATAGAGACTTCATTCACAGTCTCAGATACATATCATACATGTATACATAAATTTCGGAGATCATTTTACTCTCACTATGCTCAGCTTTGAAATACTTCAGGTTGGTGATGGCATGAAATATTTTAAAAGCCCACTGTTTGTAAATGAATCCAAAGATATCATGTCTCATGTTAAAAATAGTTAGTCGTCTAGATCTTTAATAGTAATCACTGAAGATATATGAAGGCGACGACTTTGGAGTTTGAAAACCTGTCCATTTCTGAGTCATTATTCCTAACATTTGTTTCAGCTTTTTTATTGTTATAATCACTGGAAATTAATATATAATACAATATATGATGTTAGTATGCTTGTAAATAATATATAATATATGATGTTAGCATGCTTGTAAATTCAAAATCATGTATCCTTTCAAGGTTGAAGTATATTTGTAACCAAGAGAGCTAATCCATAATTTAATTTTAGTCTGCTAATGCAGCTTTATTTCTATTCTGTTTTTTTCCAAGCCTGTTTAAGAAAAGAATGCAGCATTTTCAACAATAAACCTCACTTTATGGTTGTAATCTTTTTAAGTATCAGTTTATTTTTTGTGTATGGGACAAGCTCTGGACCTAACAAACTTGTTCTAAAAGAAATTAGTGGTCACTTAGTGAGTTTATTAAGTTTATTAACTCCCTATATTGAGTTGGGGAGTCTTCAGCCAAACCCTCCCAGCACCTAATTAACAAAATCTGGGAAGTAACTGACTGGTACTTGGATCTCAAGATTTTCATATGACCTAATTCATTAATTCCAGTCATGTTTTTAATATTAGAAAATTCCAAAATTTATGTCATTTTAAGGCTATTTTTGGAGGCAGGGATGTAAATTACTGTTGCCAGTTAGAAAATTCTAACTAAATCATTGTTAAAACGTTAACTTGTTTTGTGAACACATATTTGCAGAAAAAATGATTCTTTGCCAATTCTGATTTCAATAACTGGTCCTATTAGTTAAACAACATATTATTATTACACTATAGCTTGTGGATAATAAACCACTCAGAATTTTGACAGAAAAAGGAATCAGAACAAAAGATATGATTATATTTACAATCTCAGAGATGTTTATCATACATAAAACCTTGTAAATATTTGCCAGTTTTAATCTACAAGTTACAAAGTGAGCCTGATTTAATTTATCATCAAATGTGGATCATCTAATACATGTTAATCAACCTTCATGAAATGTCATTGTGCTTAATACTGCAAAGGATACAAATAAATGTGAATTATAGGCCTTGTAGTCAAGAAGTAAAATGGAAATAGCAACGCAAGGGTAAAAATATCTTCAGTAGCAGATAGTATATAATTTCTAACTATGCTATTTTGAGTGTAAGAGCTGTAGGAGTTAACAAGACTAAAATTTTATTGAGTGAATGTTATCAGAGGAATCTTCTTGGATAATTTGATGTTTGAGTCAAGTCTTACATGCTAAGTAGAAGAGAAAAGTTTTAGATGAAACAAGCACAAGCTCAAATACTGCTGTAAGAAAATACAAAGTCATTAAAGGCTCAGAAGTATTTACGGAACTGTGGGTTCATCCAAAGAAATTGTGGGTGCTCTGAGATCCATTCTGTACAGAAGCCTAGCCAGTATCAGCTAGAATTTCATATTTAGATTCTTGCTTGTTATATAGGAAGATGTTTTGCCTATACATAACAGCCCTGGGGTCAATTTAAGTGAGCTAGTAAAATCTAGCAAAAGTCAATGAAGTGAAAAATATCTATGTTTAGCATTATTCTTGGATTTGGCTTGAGTGTCAGCTCTAAAATAGATACTGAAAAATCCAGCAAAACCTTTCTTACAATAAAACTTTCCTTGAATAAAAAAAGAGCAAGCCTCACTTTACAAATTTTAGAAGATATTAAGTAGACATCACAATGCTCTCTTTACTGCAGACGAGGACTGTAACGGCTGCAGCCTTAAAAAGATTTTTTTTTTCTGGTCTGCCATGACTAACAGTATCAGATTTAAGACATTTTACTATTCACATAAAGTGCTGCCCTTCACTGAATTTCACATATATACACCCATTAGTGAAGGGAGACAAAGCTATTTGCCAGATGTTATTTATAATTAGTCCGCATGACTTTATGAATTATCTATAAAAACAGGTATGGAGATTGAGGTGCTAGATGACACAAAAGATAGCTGTACTTTTGAAAACATGGTCTATACTTTTCTTATGATAATTTCAGAGAAATAATTTTAAATGTGATAAGATTAAATAAGCTGATGAGCAGAAGGCTATGAATATTTGGACCAACATAGAAGAAAGGTAAAATTGTCTTGGGTCAAAACTACTCATTAACAAGAAAAGTATTATAGGAGCTGGAATTTAGCTTTCTTCCAAGTTTTAAAAATAAACCAGAAACTCAAAACCAAATAATGACAACAAGAAAAAAAGAACCCTGTCTTGATGTTTAGCTTTGTGGCATGCATAGTCTCCTTAGTCATAATATGACTGACTATACAATGGATTCTGATGTCACCATAGTGATATTAAAAGAGGATCTCACTATAGTAAATATTCAAATAGCTTTCTATATTTTGAGAAAACATATTAAAATGATACTGAAATAGATGAGAAAGAAAGGTAACTGGTACATTTAAGGATGGAATTCGTTTCCACTTTATATAGGTTAACCACTTTGTGTAAACATTTATTATATATGTCATCATATTTTAGGATACAATTTGATTTGTAGAACAGATAGTTCTGCAAAGTTCCACAAGATACATTATTTTTTTATTCCTGTCTTTTCTAAGATAAAAACCTGCAAAGCAGAAAAACAATTTGTTGGTTAGAGAATAATCTCTCTTCCACTTTATGAAAAAAATTTTAAAAATTACTGGGAAATCACAATATTCAGAAAGCCCTTTTAAAATTGACTATAAGTCAATCAACAAGGACTTATTGGGTTCCTATATTGCTCTCAGCATAAGATTTGAATCTTCCCTTCATTACACTCACTAAACTATGATAACTGCAAAAGCAGATTTGAGGAAAATAAGCTTCTTATATCAGCAAACTTATTATGATTAATATTATGGTATATGTGCAAGTGAAATGCATATATCTACAAGAACACACATTATTAATAATATTCTAATACTGGAATCATCCCAAATATTTAAAATATAATGAATAAATAAATTGTGGTATATTCCCAAATAACATACTATGCAGCAGTTTTAATAAAAGAACTATACATTCACACCATGAAATAGTTGAAACTCATAAATAAAATATTCAGCAAAAAAGGCCAGGCATAAAACAGTATGTGCACTATACATATGAAGTGCAAAAATAAGAAAATATAATGCATTGTTAGAAGTTAGGTTATGTTTTCTTTTGAGGAGTAGTAATTAAAGAGAGTCATTGCAGATTTCTGTGGTGTTGGTAATATATTTTTGACCTGCATGCTGATAACATGGGTAATTTACTTTGTAAAAATGAATAAGCCATAAACCAATAATTCATGCTTTATATGTAAATGTAATATTTCAGTAAAAATTTCAAAAACTTGCCTTTTAGCTGGGCATGTGGCTCAAATCTGTAATCCCAGCACTTTGGGAGGCTAAAGTGGGTGGATCACCTGAAGTCAGGAGTTCAAGACCAGCTGGCCAACATGACGAAACCCCATCTGTACCAAAAATACAAAAATTAGCTGGGCGTGGTGCATGTGGCTGTAATGTCAGCTACTCGGGAGGCTGAGGCAGGAGAATCACTTGAACCAAGGAGGCAGAGGTTGCAGTGAACTGAGATCATGCCACTGCACTTCAGCCTGGGTGACAGAGTGAGACTCTGTCTCAAAAAAAATTAGGGAAAAATAACATTTGCCTTTTAATGTCATAGTTTTAATGGCATGGCAGTCACATACAAATAAAAACAGTAAATTTCTTCTTAGCTACTTAAAAGTTAGACAAGGAAAAGATGTATTCTGAAGTTATCTTTGTTTTGACATTTTATTAGCTTTCATATTTTCATAAAACAATTATTTTTAAATTTTGCTAAGTAAACATGAATACATGCCCTTATACAAGCCTACAAGTCTAAGCAATTAATATTTTCATTTATCATTTTGTTCCTCTCTGTGAACTTCATATTGTATGTTTTTCATCCTGTAAACATCATTATGGTTCATAAATCTTTTCACTGACTAGAGACTAAATTTATTTTACAAAAGTAAGAAACTGTCACTTTAGGCAGTTTGAAAAATATTGGTGTTATAAAGAGATAGTTACTATTTTTGTGGCTATCTACAATCACTTGAATAATATACTTTGCCCTCAAGGAAGAAGGTCATAATTACCAACTCTCCGCTTTTTGAGTAAGGACTGCATATATTGACATTTTTCCCAAGAACATAGTTGGGAGAGGGAATAAAAAGGGATAACTTAACAGTGGGGAAGTCTGATAGACACTACTTTAGTCAGGTGATCAGGGCCAACATTGACAGTGACAACTCATGTTATGACTGAAGTTGATGTCAATGACTACTGAGCAAATAGAACAGAGACATCCTCCTTACGTCATGGCTTAACCAAAGAACATTATGTAATGGGACTAAGGTACATTGAAATAGTAATTGAGAATGATGGTTTCCAGGTTCATCCATGTCCCTACAAAGGACCCAAACTCATCGTTTTTGATGGCTGCATAATAACCATCATTCTCAGCAAACTGACAGAAGACCAGAAGATCAAACACCGCATGTTCTCACTCATAGGCGGGTGTTAAACAACGAGAACACATGGACACAGGGAGGGGAGCACTACACACTGGGGTCAGTTGGGGGGAAATAGGGGAGGGACGGTGGGGGGTGGGAAGCTGGGGAGAGATAGCAAGGGGAGAAATGCCAGATGTAGGTGATGGGGAGGAAGGCAGCAAATCACACTGCCACGTGTGTTCCTATGCAACAATTTTGCATGTTCTTCACATGTACCCCAAAACCTAAAATGCAATAAAATAAATAAATGGGAAAAAAAAATAAAAAAATAAAAAAAATAAAATAAAATAAAATAAAATAGTAATTGAAGTTTAAGTTGTTACCAGATTAAAACAGATATAAGACATTTTATGTAAGCTCCATGATAACCACAAAGGGAAAAAAACTCTAGTAGGAAAACCAAATATAAAAAAGGAAGAAATCAAAACATATCACTATAAAAATCAACAAATCACAGGAACACAGCAAGAAATAAATAATTGAACAAAAGAATTATAAAATACTCAGAAAAGAGTTAATGAAATGGCAACGTCAAATAGTTATCAATGACTACTTTAAATGTAAATGTATTAGATTCTCCAATCAAAAGATAGAAAGTGACTGAATAAATAAAAAACAAGGTATAGCAATGTGTTGACTAGAAGACACTCATTTTAGTCTTGAGGAAATATATAGAGTTAAAGTGAAGAAATGGAAAAAGATAGTTTATGCAAATAGCAACCAAAAGACAGCAGGGTTGCCATTCTTATACCAAACAAAATAAACTTTCAGTCAAATTTTATAAAGATACAAAGCACGTCACTATATAATGATAAATGGGTCAATTTGTCAAGAGCATATAACAATTGTGAATACATATATATATTACAGTACATAAATATATGAAGTAGATATTAACAGAATTGAAGGAATGGAGCTAACAACAATAGCACAGAACTTTAATGCCCCATCTTCAACAATGGATTGATTATTAGGCAGAAGATCAATAAGGAACAGCTGACTTGAATAACCCTATAAACCAAATGGGCCTACCAGACATATACAGAGCATTTCACCCAACAGCATCAGAATATACATTTTTCCTCAAGTGCACACAAAATATTTTTAAATATAAATACTGGAAGCATAATACTGGAAAAATAAAAGGTATCCAAATTGAAAAGGAACAAATTAAATTGTTCCTGTTTGTAGAGGACATGATTTTATTCACAGAAACCCTTAAAGATTCCACCAAGAAACAGTTAAAAGAAATAAACATGTTTGGTAAGTTGAAGAATACAAAATCTACATACAAAAATTAATAGTGTTTCTATACACTAACAACAAACAATTCAAATAAGAAATTTGAAAAATTAGCCCATTTACACTAGTGTCAAAGAGAATAAAATACTTAGGAATAAATTTAACTGAAAGGTGAAAAATCTATACACTGAAAAAATAAGGCATTGATGAAAGAAATTTATAAAGACACAAATAAGTGGAAGGGAAGTGCCATGGAAGGGAAGAATCAATAATGGTAAAATATTTACACAACCCAAAGTAATCTTCAGATTTAATGTTATTTTTTGTTAAAATTCCAATATTTTTTTAAGACTCATCATGTTCAAAGCAATCTTGTGAAAAAACAACAAAGCTGGAGGCATCACACTTTCTGATTTCAAACTATGTTACAAAGTTACAGTAATCAAAATAACATAATACTTGCAAAAGGACCCAGACACCTGGACCAATGAAATAGAATACAGAGCCCCCCAAAAAACATGCTCAAATATGTTCAACTAATCTTTGACAAGCGCACAAAGAATACATAATAAAGAAAGGATAGTCACCTGGGCATGGTGATGTGCAGCTGTAATCCCAGCACTTGAGAGCCTGAGGCAGGTGGATCACTTGAGCCAAAGAGTTCAAGACCAACTTGGGCAAAATGGAGAAGGTCCATCTCTACAAAAGAAGAAAAAGAAAATTCAGCCATGCAGGGTAGCATGTACCTGCAGTCCCAGCTACTTGGGAGGCTTAGGTGAGAGGATCACCTGAGGCCAGGGAGGTTGAGACTGCAGTGAGCTGTGATCTTGCCACTGCACTCTAGTATGAGCAACAGAGTAAGACTCTGTCTCAAAAAAAAAAAAAAGGGAAAAAGGAAGGAATAGTCTCTTTAATAGATAGTGGTGAAAAAATCGCATATCCACATGCAAAGTAATAAGGTTTGACTCTTGTCTTATAACATATGCAAACATTAACTCAAAATGTATTAAAGACCTAAAGGTAAGATCCAAAATTGTAAAATCCCTAAAAGTAAACATTGGGGAAAAGCTCCTTGATGTTGGTTTTGGCATTTTTTTTTCTATGACACCAAAAGCACCAGCAACAAAAGAAAAAACAAACAAGTAGAACTACCTAAAACTAGCTTCTGCAGAACAAAGGAAATAACAAAAAGAAAAGGCAACCTACAAAATGGTTTTAACCACCTGTGTTTTAGCAAGCCCTCTACATGGTGCCAATGTACAATACATTTTGAACAAAACTGTTATACTGAGTTAGAATCAGGTACTTTAAATGCGTTTTTGGAAAAAAGCTGTACAATAAATCAATGATATGATTAAACGATTGCAATCTCACTGTACAATTGAAAATAAAACAGGCAGAAAACAATATTAACTCGGAGGGTCACTGAAGCACACAGTAGTTATTTATCCCAAATCCATTTATCTTTCCTAAGGAAAATTCCAATTTGTCTCTGTTCCATACCATAGGACAACCATGTAAACCAGTTCTAGCCAATGTGCTATAAACAGATGCAAGTGTTTTTATGTTTTTAAAAGCATAAAGGCTCAGCCGATATGTTTCTTTTGACTCCCCCACCCTCCTTTTTTGGCATGTGGATGGCTTGCCTATAGGTATAGTGGTCATTTTGAAATGACCGGAATGGAAGCCATATGCTAAAGATGGCATGGGAGAAAACTCAAAGCTGGCTGGGGACATTTTTGACATCATGAGCATGACATAATTTCATAGGCCCACTATGACTTATCTTCAAACTTCAAAGTAAATTCTTATTTGGGAAAGCCACTGTCATCTCATGCAATTTGGATGCAATCCTAACTAATATAGCAAATGATACAGAAGGTTCAATTTCAGTCAGGTAAAAGAAGTTCAATAAAATGAGACGTGGAAAAGGGAGAAGTGAGAGATATAAAATGTATATGGCACAAAAGAATACAGATTGACAAAGATCAATAAGAAATGACATTCCATTCAATTGGTGCTTTAGATGCTCTAAATTTAGATTTGAATTTTCCTTACTACTCTGTTATAAATGTACCTGCCAACATTAGGCTCTACAGTTGTTGAGGAACAGCCTTCATATTTCTATTATCTAGGACGCCATCTGACAATCTTTTCATATAATCAGGAAAATGCCCCCAAATAGATGCCAGCTGCTTGTTTGTAACACAGCCACTCTTCAGACACATAGAAACAAAGTTTTAGGAAGCTAAGTAACAGGACTCCATCCTGTTTTACTGTTAACTCTTTTGGATCTTCAGATTCTGGCAGACCTTAGCCAGAATCAGAGGACTCTTTTCATGCTTGCCTACAAAATTGTAAAAAGGACAGACAAGTCCTTTAAAAAACTTTATCCCATTATTCTCTCCCAGTTCTTTTGCTGGAAAGATGACTCTCTTCAGCGCATCCCAGCTCTGCTCTCCAGTGAGTGACAGGAACTGTTTCCCCAGATAGCTGGATATCATTCTTTCACACTTTTGAGTTCTTGATTTCAGATATAGCTGTAGTCTGGTGCTGAAAAGCACTTTCCCACATGTCTTCTTACCTCCCATTACAAAGGTGGGCTCATTCAATACGCTTGCTTTGTGTAATATTGTCCGTGGATGGCACTGGTGATTTCCAGTCCTCCCTGGAGCCGTATGTATTCATTTCCAAAGAAAGCTTTGCCACTTGTTTTCCCCTTTCTTATAATAGCAGCAATAATTCCAGTTTTTGGCACGAAACACAAAACATCATTACTGACTACTAGATCTTGGCCAGCTTTCCACAGCCTTGTGTGTATTGTGCTTTCACCTCTGGGACAGTGGATTAAAGAAGTAACTTTTGGTAACATTTATATATAAACGTCTGAGAAAAGGAAAATGCAACTCAATGTTTACTGGGAATTTTCTATTGTTCAACAGTGTTAGGTACAAATGAAAAATTTCCTGACCTCACTACGAGGTTAGAATAAATTTTGTCTCTTTGAATGTTATGGCACAACTCTTTTGCTAAGCCATAACACATCTGCTCTGTAGCTTCCCAGCATTTTATTTAACACTAGCTAGTGAAATGGAATATATTCCAGGCAGGCCACGTAAATAGCTAATTTTTCCTCCTTTTATTTACACATTGATGTGCATATTTTCTTCCATAAAGGTTCAAAGAATTCTACATTTTACTAATAAGACGTCAGAAGACAACCATTCTCTCAGCTGTTTCTATTTTCTTAATGGAAAAGCTGAAACATAAGGCGGCTTTGATTTTTATACCTAAGTGTGATGCTCCATCTGAGCACATTTCTCCTCAAAGAGAGCAAATGGTTCTTTTGATATTTATAAGAGCTCTGTAATTCCAAGAGAATTAGATTGAAAGGGGAGCTGGAAATACAGTGCCCTGAATGCAAAGCACCAGTTCCTAAGTGTTCTTTGCTTTTCTTTTGTTATTAACTGTGTGCACTTTGCTCTTCAACTCTAACAGAAACAGTGCCAGTTCACAGGAGGCTGAAAATGTCTTGGAACATTTCAATGAGTACTTATAAAATTAAGATGTTTCCATCCACAAGTGTATCCTTGATGGTGACTCACTGAGAATTACAGGTGGCCACTTGATTAACAATACGCTTCACCAAAGTGTGACCCCTGACAGGCAGGAGCAGCCTTCCTTGGTTTGGTGTAAATCAGTACAGTTTGCTGTATGCCCAGTCCCTATAGTACTATAAAGCATCTGTAACTCCTGGCACAGTCCAGAGGTAGTAAAGTCACTATGGCATTTTGCTTCTTCTATTGGGGCAGGTGGGGGAGGGGTGTCCCTGAGAAGAAAAAGAAGCTGTTCAAGGAGGTCTCTAAATATTTCTAATGTGCATTAGAGCACGTCAAAGAGTTAGCTCCAGTACAAATGGATACTTCTGTGAAAGGGTTGGTCTCCCACATGTTTTCCACAGGTACAGTGTGAATTAATCTTGTTCAATAACTGTATAGCCTTCTGCTCCTTCAGAGGATTATTTTGAAAATATTGCAGAAATTATTGGATGGTAGTTAGAGAATTGACATAATTATTAAAATTCACAAAACTGTACATCAAGAAAAAAGTGCATGTTACTGTATGTTAGTTGGTAATTTTTTTAAGTGAGGAGACAAACATAAATCCCTTCTTAATCAAAGGAGGTGAACTGAAAGAAAGAACACCATGGTCACAATCACATCTTAAACTAATGCCTTATAAACTTTTGAACATTCATGTTTTGGTAATAATTTTCATTTTCTTCATAGAATGATATTTGTATCAAACAAATTTTTCATTTCTTGGTTAAGCAAAGTTTGGGCTTATTAACAATAGTTAATTTATTTGAATGAATACATAAATTCTGGATGAGGAACCTTGATTTTCTTTTATTTTATTTCCAACTCTTATTTTAAATTCAGGGATACATGTTCAGGATGTGCGGATTTGTTACATAAGTAAACGTGTGCCATGGTGGTTTGCTGCACAGATCACCTCATCACCTAGGTATTAAGCCCAGCAGCCATTAGCTATTCCTCCTGATGCTCTCCTTCCTCTCATCCTCAACCCTCCCACAGACCCCCGTGTACATTGTTCCTTACCATGTGTCTATGTGTTCTTATCATTCAGCTCCCACACGATAAATGAGAATGTGCAGTAATCTAATTTTCTGTTCTTGTGTTAGTTTGCCGAGGATAATGGCTTCCAGCTCCATCTATGTCCCTGCAAAGGACATGATCTTGTTCTCTTTTATGGCTGCATAGTATTCCACAGTATATATGTACCACATTTTCTATATCCTATTTTGATGGACATTTAAGTTGATCCTATATCTTAGTTACTGTAAATAGTGCTGCAATGAACATACATGTGCATATATCTTTATAACAGAATGATTCATGTTCCTTTGTGTATATACCCAGTACAGTAAAGGGATTGCTGGGTCAAATGGTATTTCTGCCTCTAGGTCTTTGAGGAATAGCCACACTGTCTTCCACGATGGCTGAAGTAATTTATACTTCCAGCAACAGTGTAAAAGCATTCCTTTATTCCACAACCTAAACAGCATCTGTTGTTTTTTGAGTTTTTAAAAATAGCCATTGGGACTGGTGTGAGATGGTATCTTATGGTGGGTTTCATTTGCATTTCTCTAATGATCAGTGCTTTTTTAGTGTGTTTGTTAGCTTATACACTGAGAGTTTGGCCTTCTCTGGTTTCAAAGTAGTAATTAATATAGTAGAAATAATGTTGAATTATAAGTGAATTGAATGACTTGATTTTATTCTTCATTTTAATATTTATGCACTGAATGGAATTCTGTAAAGCACTTGAGTTCTTGAGTTCACATTCTATAATCTATAAAATAAGGGTCCTAACATCTTATTCACCTAACTTCAGCAGATAAGTTTCAAGTAACATTTAAGTGAAATCAATTTATAAAACTATAGAGACAGATTATGCCATTTTCTTTTAGACATATGTGGAATACTTAAAAAATGTACCATGTCTTAGATAACTAGTGATGACTCAAACTTCCAAATGTAATAGTATAGAGATTTTATAAGAAAATGCCATGAAATAATAAGTTACATTCAAAATTTTTTAAAGTACTGTAAGCCCTTAATCTTTAAGGTAAAAAGCAATGTCTAATGGACATTTAAATAAAAATTAGGACCAAAATTGATTAAAACACAAAACTGCGTTTTAAAATTTATGGTAAATAGCTGAAGCAGTACTTAGAACTTTACTAAAACGTGTATTAACAAAAGAAAAATTAAAAACAGCCAGCATAAATATAAATGTTTAAAAGCAAACCAGTTGGCAAAGACCAAATTTTTAAATAAAAGAATAAATAATGTAGGTATGAGCAGAAATCAATGAAATAGAGAAACACAACAAAAATGACAAAATCAATTTTAACAACACCAAATTTTTTTTTGGAAATATAAATAACATAGAAAAATCTATGGTTAAAAAAAAACATGAATAAAAGAAAAAGAAGCAACAAACAAAACAGAATATGAAAACTAAATAGCTGCAAAAAAAAAAAAAAAAAAAACAACCACAAAACCCAAACACTAAAAACATAATACGAAGAATTTTTTTTTTTCTCCTTGGATATAGAAAGCCACAACAGAACACTGTCCCCACCCAACAATGTGTAGAATCTACATAATGTTACTTTTTATTTTTCGACCCCAAAGTATACCTGAGGTTACAAAGCAACTTAATTTCAAAATGTCCAAGTCTTTTTTGGGAGAGATAAGACCAGTGAACTATTTCACACATGAAAGGGCACAGAAAGGAGAAACAGTAGCCATAAAAGTGAATAAGAAAAATAAAATAAAGTACAATTTTCAATAAATTTCTAAAGACCAAGTGTGTTTAACACGTCAGATTAGGATATCTGAAAGCCCAGGCACTAGAACAGTCATACCCACTCGTTGATTCTTGTCCAAGGCCTCTTCTGGGTGCTTATAAGAAAGATCAGGGGCAGAACAAGAGATACAGACTTACATTGTGGTACAGGCCTTCAGGAGGTGATTAATGCTTGCTGTGGAAAAGACGCAGAGGTCTGCTTCCCTGGATCCTTTTCTTCTACAGAGAATAAAACTCAAGTCTCTGAAAGAAGGGCAACAAACTCTCTGACCCAAAATATTCATTCTCCGATCCATTGTTCATGTGGGAAAGGTATAAGCAAAGCTCTTCTACTCAAAAAGATAAACAAAATCTAGAAAACTAGGGAATTTCATCAGAGAAAGGGAAACATTTGACCTTTGAACCACATCGGTTTGAACTATGTGGATCTATTTATAAGCTGATTTAAATGTGGTATATTTTTTCTCTCTGCATACATACATCTTTTTCCAATATAAGCCTGTTTTGCCTGCATTGAATATCTGTTGTTTAGTGTAGCCACCTTCATCAGTTATATTAAAAGACCTGGATAACTTCTTACAGCTTCTCCATCAAAAGTGTTCCCCGTTGCATTTTTATGTTATGGGACATCTTCTTTCCTTAAACGTCACAAATCAATCTCTGCTAGCTTCACATTCTTCAGCTTCCTCTCCTCTCTCAGCCTTCACAGAACTGAAGAGAGTTAGAGTCTTGCTCTGGATTAGATTTTGGCTTAATGGAACCTTGTGGCTGGTTTGATCTTCTAACCAGATCAGTAAAAGCTTTTCCATAGGGCTGTTTCACTTTCTTATTACTTTTATAGTTTTCATCATGCCTTTTTCACTAAGCTTCATCAATTCTAGCCTTGATTTAAAGTGAAAGACACATTACTCTTCCTTTCACTTAAACACTGGACACTGTAGGGTTATTTGTTGCCTTAATTTCAATATTGTTTTGTCTTGGAATAGGGAGGTCTGAGCAGAGGGTGAGAGACAGGGGAATGGCTGGTTGGTGGAGCAGTCAGAACATATACACATTTATCTATTAAGTTTGACACTTATATGAGCATAATTTATGGCAGCCCAAAAGAATTACAACAATAACATAAAAATTATTGATCAGAGATTACCATAAAAGGTATAATAATAATTAAAAAGTTGAAGCATTGAGAGAATTATCAAAGTGTAGCACAGAGACACAAAATCAGCACATTGTTGGAAAAAATGGCCCTGACAGACTTTCTCAATACACAGTTTCCCAAGCCTTTAATTTGTAAAAAGTCAACTATCTGCTAACTATAATAAAATTAAATGTAATCAAATGACAGCAGGCTGGGCACCGTGGCTCATGCCTGTAATCCCAGCACTTTAGGGGGCCAAGGTGGGTGGATCATGAGGTCAGGAGTTCAAGAGCGGCCTGGCCAGCATGGTGAAAACCTGTCTCTACTAAAAACACAAAAATTAGTTGGGTGTGGTAGCTACTTGGGAGGATGAGGTAGGAGAATCACTTGAACTTGGAAGGTGGAGGTTGCAGTAAGCCGAGATTGTGCCATTACACTCCAGCCTGGGCAACAGGAGCAAAACTCCATCTTAAAAAAAAAATGAAAAAAAAATGACAGCAAACAAAAAATTGTTTGAAAGTTATAACAATTCTCAATGTGTATGCAACCAATAACAGAGCTTCAATACATGAAGCAAAAACTGATAGAATTGAAAGGAGAAATAGATAAAATCAAAATTATTGTTGACATTGTCAGTTATCCCCTTTTAAGAATTGATAGAATAGCTACAGAAAAAAATCACTAGGAGTATGGAAGATTTAAGCAACACTATCAACATATCCTAATTTACATTTATAGAATAATTCATCCAACAACAACTGATACACATGCTTCTCAATTGCACATAGAACATATAGCAAGAAAGACCCTGTTTGGAAATGTAAAAAATTTGAAAAGATTGAAAAACAAAGAGTATTCTCTAATCATGATGAAATTAAAGTAGAAATCAATAACACCAAGTGAGCAATCCTCAAAAATTTTAAAATTAGAAAACATATTTCTAAATAACATGTGGCCAACTTCAAAGCACACAAGAAAATACTTTGATTTGTAAATAAATATTTTGAAAACAAAACAGAAAAATTTGTGAGATGCAGTTATGATTAATGAATTTATAACTCTAGATTCCTATTTTAAAACAAATTCTCAAATCAGTGACCTAATATGCTACAAAAACTAAACACAAGAACAGCAAATTAAAACCCAAAGCCAGCAGAAGGAAGAATTATTAAATAACAGCAGAAACCAATTGTATTTGAAGTAGAAAAACAAATAAATGAAACCAGAAAAAGAGCAATGAAATTGATAAACTTCTAGTCATATTAGTTTTTTAAAAAAGAAAAAAATCACAAATTACCAATATTAAGAAAGAAAGAGGTGTTACCAACAAAGTTTCAACAGATAATAAAGCCATGAGACTATTATAAATAAAAATGCCAATAAACTTGATAACATAGATTAAATAATTTAAATTAATTTATTTAAAGGGCCAGCTGACAAAGTTCATTAGAGAAGAAGTAAATACTCTAATTAACATTTCTATATCTTTTAAAGAACTTGAGTTCAAAATTTATAACCATATACAAAGTTAAAATCCAGTCCCAGATCACATTTATAATGAATTCTATAAAGTATTTAAGGAAGAAAAAAATATACTTTCTACACTAATGTTACAAGAAAATAGAAGAAAGGAAAATATTTTTCAACTAGTGCTTTGAGTCCAGCATTACCTTGTAACAAAAATCAGTGAGATATTTCAAAAAAGAAGAAGAAAAAGAAGATGGCAAACTAAAGATGAGTATTGCTTACAGCCTTACATGCAAAGACCGTTAACACAACATTAACTAAAGGCCCTTAACACAATATTAAATACTCCATATTGTACAGGTAGCAGGCCCATGAAATAAGGTAAGAAAAAAGTAATCAAAAGCATAAAAATTGGAAAATAAAAGATAGACATTTTTTGGTAGATAATAGAATAATCCACACAGAAAATCCTGAGGAATCTACTTCATGTTTTCAAAGTGAGTAAAAAGCCACAGAACCAACTCCTTTTATGATTAATTATCACATAGCAATCATTTTCACACTCGACTTGATATTTGCTATATATTCTGTTAGATAAATTTATAATGAAATTAGTTTTGCAATAAATTGATGGGAAAAATAACCTATATTGGTTGAATCACTTAATTTCCTGATGGTACATAATAGATCACATGAAGTATATATTCATTTACACTTGGCAGTCACCTCATAGGAACTTTCCTCCTCTAGATACCTATAAAGCTCTCTGCCTTACTTTATCAAGTCTTATAGAAAATTTAACCTCAAAGAAGCTTTTCTCAAAAGAATGAGAACATAAGTCACAGACTGGGAGAAAATATTTGCAAAAGCCACATTCAATAAAGAATTGTTATTCGAGGTATACAAAAACTCTTAAAACTCAACAATAAGAAAACAATGAAATTTAAACATGGGCCAAAGACCTTAACAAACTCCTCATGAAAGATTTACAGATGGAAAATAGGATATGAAAAGATATCCACATCATATGTCATCAGACAAATGCAAATTAAAACAATGAGATAACAATACACACCTGGTTGGAAAGGTCACAGTCCAAAATCCAACAATTATCAAATGCTGACAAAGATATGGAGCAACAAGAACTCTCATTCATTACTGATGGAAATATAAAATGATACAGCCACTTTGGAAGACTGTTTGCTTACAAAACTAAATGTACAGTACTCTTCCCATACAAACCAGGAATCATCCTCCTTGGTGCCTACTCAAAGGAGTTGAAAACTATTGTCCACAAAAAAGCCTACACACAGACGTTTATGGAAACTTTATTTATAATTTCAAAACTTGGAAGCAATCAAGATATCCTTCAGTAGTTGAATGGATAATAAAATGCAGTATATCCATGCAATAGAATATTATTTGGTGCTAAAAAGAAATGAATTGTTGTCATAAAAAAATGGAAAAATCTTAGATGCATAATACTAACTAAAAGAAGCCAATCTGAAAAGATTACATATTATATGATTGTGACTATATGATATTCTGGAAAAGGTAAAACTGTGGAGACAGTAAAAATATCAATACTTGCCAGGGGTTGGGTGATGGGGATGGTTAAATAGGTGGAACACAGACAATTTTCAGGGCAATGAAACTCTTCTGTATGACACTATGATGTTGCATACATATTATTATGCATTTGTCCAAACACACAGAATATAGAACCCTAAGAGCAAACCCTAATGTAAACTATGGGCTTTGGGTGATAATGATGTGCCAATGCAGGATCATCAGTTGCAATAAACGTACTACTTCGGTGGAGGATGTTGATTAGGAAGGCTGTGCATGTGTAGGGACAGGGATAATATGAAAAACATCTTTGTAGCTTCCTCTCAATTTTGCTGTGAATCTAAAACTGCTTTAAAAATAAAGTCCTTGATGGGTACTACAGACTGAGAAGGATAGTGGGGGTGGGAAAAGGAATGGTTAATAGATACAAAATATAATTAGCTAGAATAAGATCTAATATTTGACAGCGCAACAGGATGACTACAGTCAACAACAATTTATTATCAATTGAACAATAATTAAGAGTATAATTGGATTGTTGGCACCACAAAGAAAAGCTACATGCTTGAGGTGATGGATACCCCATTTACCCTCAGATTATGCATTGTAAGCCTGTATCAAGATATCTCATGTACCATATAAATATATGCACCTAGCATGTACCCACAAAAATAAAAAAGACTTTAATGAATAATATAGAAAGGTTAATTTTTTTAAAAAAGGAAGGCCTTTCTTGGCCATATCTAAAGCAACGCTTTCTTACTCTTTTCCAGTCTAATACAATCTTCTATTTTTAATGTATTCATTATTATCTCAATTGCACACACACATACAAACACAGCTTTAATATTTATTGTCTGACTCTTCCAAAGAATGTAACTTTCTTGAGAGCAGAGTTGCACTTCTTTTGCTCACAGGTATATAGTATTATCAAGAATAGAGTGCACATTTGAAGCTCAACAAACCTTTGTTAAGTTAGCTAATTAATAGTTTCTCATCTCTGATATTTCTTTGTTCAATTATCCTTTGTGTACTATTTATTTCCTTTCTAGAATGTAAACACTCCAAGCCTGTTTCACTCTATGCCTGAGATCCATGGCTTTTAAAATTGATAATTCCTTTAAAAAATGAACTTCCTTAAGATATTTTAGTCAGATTCTCTTCATGTATTTATAAAATAAATCTTTCTATGAAAGCCAGGTACATTCACATCTGTTATATTTCTATCTCTGCACCTCCATGAGAAAAGGATGGTGCTCATCATGACTTCTACAGTAAGAGTTTCCACATAATGTCATCTTATTTGCTTACACTTTTCCACCTCATTTTTCTTCTTTTCAGGAAGTTTATTTTTGCACTGTATTACCATAATTTCTAATATTTAAAATACTATTACCATTTTCTTTTCTTCTTCCCTGTTGGTTAAGGCATAAGAACAAATAAATACAATTGATCCCCCATCAGCATAGGATGCAAATTCTAAAATATATTGTCCTGACTCCTTTTTATAAGTTAGAGTAAAAAAGAATGTTAGAAAGATAAGCAATTAAGACTTTGATCATCTAATTCCAGCCATGTCATTATTTGTGTGCTTCTTAGATAATGGCTGAATTACAAACCCAAATTATTAAAACGTCTCGCCCCAAAATGTTATATTTTCTCATCTCTTTAAGAAATAATCTACAGATTGCCCTTGACTTATGATAGTTCAATGCAATGATTGTTTAACTTTACAATGATGTGTAAGTGACACACATTCAGTAGAAGCCACATTTCAATAAAATATTCAATAAATTACATGAGATATTTCACATTCTATTAGAAAATCAGATTTGTGTTTGGTGGTTTTACCCAACTGTAGGCTAATGTAAGTGTTCTGGGCACATGTGAGGTAGAGTAAGCTATGCTATAGTGTTTGGTGGGTTAGATGTACTAAGCATGTTATTGAATTATGATATGTTCATTTGAGGATGGGTTTATGAAGATGCAACCCCATCAAAAGTTGAGGAGCATCTGTACAGTGTTTACTCGTTAATATTTCAACAAACTTTCCTGCAAGTATCTGATCCTTGTTTTTGCATGTATTTTTCTTCATTTGCCAATACAACTAAATCGACCCATCATTTGGTGCTAGATAAAACCTTGAATTAGTGGCAACAATTTCTAAAGAGACTGTTTCTACTAAGGCTTTATTCTCATACAGTTTAAAAATAATTGTCCTTTGTGATAAACATCAAGGGTAGTCGTTGCTTTTGAGGTTAAGGCGATAATAATCCTGAATGGAAACAGCTCAAAACTTGGCTTTAAATCTCTGGAAGTTCTTTATCCCTCATATTGTCCCCCTCTAGATCCTTTAGGGTCAATGTACAAAGTTAATATGTGTGTGTGTGTGTGTGTGTGTGTGTGTGTGTGTGTGTGTGTGTGTGTGTGTGTGTCAGACATTTGAAGCCAAGGTTTCTGTGGTTCTGAGTAAATGACTCTGACTTCAAGAAGCTAACTCTATAGCCACTACAGAGTACTGAAAGACAGTATTTTCACAATTGAAGTTAAAATGCTTCAATCAAGGGAGAGATGCTAATAGGATAGGGATGTTTACTGATAAGCTACTGAAATAGACTGTCTATAAGATCAATTTTCTAAGATATTTATAAATACTTCATGTGGTTTGCTTTAGACATTTTTTTCTTTCTCTTTTCATTCCCCCCCGCCCATTTCAACTGATATATTTGTGAATATATATCTGTATACTTGCATGATGTATTATTTTTCTTTTTTGAAGTTAAATATTAGGTCCATTTCCAGTGTTCAAATATCATCCAACTTTCTGAATCCTTTCATAGGTTCTCTTTCCTTAAGGCTGATTATTGACCCAATAGACTCGTCTCTTCTCATAATTACATCCCTTTAGTTCTTGAGCTCTTTAATGACTTCCCTTCTTCACAACTGACAAAATAAGATGCCTCCTATTTTTTCTTTTCTAAGAAGCTAATGTATCATTATCCCTGTAGGTGTAACTGATCAATTTCTCTGCTTAAAGATGTATTTGGATACTCTCATTTTCTATACTAGTTTTACTCCTTCTATTTACTGTTTGTTACCCGAGGAAAAGAAAGTTCTACATAAAATAACATTTAAGGCAGATAAGTTTCTTATGCAATAATTTTCAGTAGCTAAATATTTCTTCCAGATTTTAACTTTTTCCTTAATCTCTGACTGTCTGCCTTAAGGAACAAAATACTACAACACTTCCAAAGCAACTTAAAGAACTGTCAATGAAAATCACAGAGGATAGGTGTTTGAAACATTTCCTTTATGCAAAAGCCAATGGTTGTGTGCCAATTGGATATATAATAATGGTGCTAACAGCAGGTTAGCTGATAAAGGACAAGAACAGAAACAGGTAGCAATTGGAATCCAACTATCAGTGTGATGTTATAGGAAATTCTGTGATATAATCAACAAATAAGTATTGAGTAGTATTTGAAGAAGAGTAGGCTGTTCACTTAAACATAGGAAGTGGGAAAAATTTTGAATTTTTTTTAGAAGTTTCACATTTGCAAGATAATAGGAACTTAAAGTCAAATTTAGCACTTTCAAGTCTTGCCTAGTTTGCAAAGCCTTCTGAACTATGCGGAACACTGAACTAAAATTTAAACCAGCATTCACTGCTTGCCCCTAACCTCCCAGTTATGCTAAGAAACACATTATCAGATGACTTTCCTGAATTCTTCTATCAACACTACCAAAAGTGCCATCACAACTAATACAATAAAAGCATGGACATTTAAGCTTTTGCAAAGTTCCATGAGTTTGAACAAGACACAGCTTGGCTAGTGGGTGGATTCATAAAACAATTTTTTTGGTATATCTTTAGTCTTCTTTCTTCTTCTAGGTTCCATTTGGTTATCTATTTCCTCTGTTTTTCTCACACATTATATCTTTGCACTTGTTTCTTGGTTGGATCATATTTTTAAGTCTCTAACTGAAGGTACCACCTGTGGACGGTGCCTACTGTCTGTTAACACTGCCATTGAAAATTCCCTTTGTTTCTCTAACGTTTGGGTTTTATGCAATTTCACCAGCCTCAGTTTTTAAATTTTACAAACTATAGACTTTCATGAGACTGGAAAGTATAGAAATTATTCAGGTTAATAGTGTGCAGCAATGTGTTGTTTAAGAAAAAGAAATTGTAATCTATTTTGTAGACTTATTAATCCATCCTTATTGTCAGTGCAGTCATGGCCTGCCTTATTTATTCTGACTTTATGGTTGCCACCACATTCCACTAGCCTCCTAAAGGTCAGTCTAAGCCACCTCAGCCCATGCACCCTTTCATCCTGCTATTTTTTCTTTCTTCTCTTTTTTCATTTGCCTCAGGATCCTACAGAACTCCAACCATCAGTTCTCCAACTTCCCTCCAGTGTTCATGGACAATCTAGGAAGGCTCTAATGGCAGAATTTATTTTAAAAAATTGTGAACAAAGGAAAGGTTACTTCTCTCAGTGCTTCTTTTTCTACCAAAAGAGAGCAGAGATGTTTCCACAATGTTATTATCACCCCCTCCGACCATTCTTCCTTTGTTCTTTACTTCAATATGAGTCATTTAATTATTTATTCAATTTTTTTCTTTGTACCCACACATGATAGGCACTTAGGGATACATACAGCAGTGAGCAAAAAATATGAGAAGTTCCTTGCTTTTTTTAGGCTTGCCGGTTGGCACGGCAAGATAGACATCAATAAAAGAATCACATGCATGAATATAAAATCACTCTGTGATAAATGCTACAAAAAGTAGATGATGCTATAATGGGGTATAAACAGGAAAAATGAACCTGGTCGTGGAAAACTACTGGGAACTGACAGTTGACCTGAATCTGTGAAAGATTGAGAGTTAGCTAGGCCAGAAGGGAGAAACGGATACGCACTAGGTTGAATAGCATCCCCCTAATTTATGTCCATATGGAACCTTATTATGTGACCTTTTTTGAAAATAGTGTCTTTGCAAATGTATTCAATTTAGGATGAGGTCGTAGTGTATAAGAATGGGCCTTAATCCAAAGACCAGTGACCTTATCATAAGAGGGAAATTTGAACACATACATGCAAAGAGGGAAGATGATATGAAGATATATAAGGAGAAGGCCATGTGAAGACTGAGGCTGAGATCGGATTCTTATGTCTCCAAGCTGAGGCATGCCAAGGACTGCTGGCAACAACCAGAGTCTAAGAGAAAGTCATGAGATGGTTTCTCCTCCAGAGTCAGAAACTGACCCAGATGACAGATCACTGGCCTCCAGAGCTTTGAGAGAATAAATTTATGTTGTTTTAAGCACCCAGTGCTTAAACTTTGTAACTTTGTTGGGGCAGACCTGATATTGGGTAGAAAAGAGATTTTTTACCAACTGATATCAGGTGGAAAAAAGTTGGTAAAAAACAAAACAAAACAAAAAACTAAAGAGAGTATAAAGAGGCCCTATAGCTGCAGAGACTATGCTGACTGGAGGTGGGGATAATTGTGAAGAGCATAATTGATGCATTCCATAGTTTCCTGTTCATTCACTCTGAGATTACATTTCTTACAGAGCATTCTCAGCCAATGAGACATCATGATTGGGCTGTTAATGTAGGCACATTTCTGTGAGATAGAGATTCTCTCAATGGGTGACATTAACTCAAGAACTTCCAATCAAACTGGTTGAAATTTTCTTAGAATTGTGCAGCAGCCTATGACTCTTCCTATACGATTTTCCTTTCTTCCCTTTCTCCTTCACGGGTTTATACCTACATTGTGGTATTAACGCTTCCCTAGCCTCATACTCCCTTTCGTTGCTCTTTTCAGGAGTTCTTTCCAAAAATATCTGGTACATCTCATTCCATCTTGATGTCTGCTTCTAAGTGGACCTAAATGAACACAAGTGGTCTTAGCAGTGATCCAAAAAAATAGACAATATTAATAGGGTTTGTAATTGTCTCATTCACCACCTAGAAGGCAAAGAAGACTCCACTCCAGTGCCACATGGAACAGCAAACTGATTAAGGATATCCACTGGAAGGAAATGCCATTGAAGGCATTCGGAAAATAGGAGTAGGTTGATTCAGTGGCTGCCATGAGAATACACCTTGCAGAACTTCAAATATAAAAACATGACAAAGAGCTCCAGCTACTATGCACTGAAATACATCACATTTATTCCCAAGGCTATGCTTTTCATAAGCTTACCCCAGCCAATGACTGAACATTTGAAGGGTTGTAAGGCAGACATGCTCCTGGTAGACATGGAAGACCTAGCAGGCAATTTTATCTGTAGGACACTTTCTTGTGCATGACAGTGATTCCTTAGACTTCCATTCACAATGAAAGAGGTGCATCAGTGAATCTGTGACCATCTTGGATGATATCCTATCCCCTGCCATCCAGAGGCAGCTGTTCTCACAGATCACTGGAATGGCCTACCAAAGACACAGATGAAAAGTTAGTTTTGAGAAAATACTCTGAAAGATTGGGGTATCATCCTTTAGAGTGAAAGATATTCATTAAATTAAAGATATTTATATTATGCTGTATCCTCAAAAGGAAGATTACATGGATGCAGGAACCAAAGGATTAAAAAAAGAGTGACTTTAATAGCCATCACTCTCAATGACCTAATGGAAGATCTTGGGTTTCCTATCCTCACACCTCTGGCATCTGCATGCATGAAGATCCTTGTCCCATAGAGCAGGGACATAAAAACGGTCCCACTGAAGTACAAGCTAAGGCTGCCCCCAGTGCACTTGAAACTCCTTGTGTACAGGAACCAAGTAAGAAAAGCAATCACATCCTGACAGGCACAATTAAACGTCATCAGCAGGAAGGGGTCAGGATGGTTTTGCACAGTTTATTCATAGAGGAATATACAAAGATCCAGGTCACCCACATGGGTATCTCCTGGTAGTGTATTTCTCATTGTGACTATGAATGAACATATGTAGTAACCGTGGCCTGAGAAATGTATACTTGCCAAATCTCAGATCACTAAAGAATGGAAGTTTGGATCACATCATCAGGTATGTATGTCTCTAAGGATCACCCTAGTGATGGTTGAAGATGAAAGAAATGTAGAATGGAGAACAAAAGGGGAGAAGGTAAATATCAATTGTAGCTTGGAGATCAACTACAGAAATGTGAGCTAGAGTTTTTCCTACTAGCCTCCTTCTTGTATGTTGGCTCTCAGACATACAGACCTAAAGAAATTATGAAGAAGCTGTTTCCTGGAACTGCATGGGGAAAAAAAAATTCTGTTTGGAAAAGTGGGTGGACACAGTGGCCATAAACAATGAGCTTCTCAGGTCTACTGCTGCAGGTAGCATAATTGATTGACAGCCCTAGCTGCTTACTTCTAGATTTCTGCCAAGTTCTGAGCTAAGTTGGGAGCACTAACAGAGGTTCATTCTTATGAGACAAAGAAGCTTTTTTACAGTGAACTTTAGTTCAATGATTGCTTTCTTAAGAACATGGCTGAAACAGTGGAACTGCTCTGCAGTCTTTGACTCTTCTTCCCTGCAATTTTGACTCACAGATATCTGATCTGTATTGTAAAGTCTCTCATTTTCTTCTCTAGCCACCTGCTTTTTATCCTTCTCAAGAATCTCTTGCACATCTATTCCTGGCACCTGCTTTTTATAGGGCATGAGCCAGTAGAGTGCCCGAGTGTAATTGAAAGAGCATTGTGATTAGAAAACAGAGTACAGAAAAGTATGGTGCCAGATTAGACCCAGATGCAAGTAGGACCCAGTGATCAGACCATGTAAGGACTTATGTTTTGGATTTTGATCTTTACCTTAAGAAAAATGAGAAATATCTTTAAGAGGACAATGCTAAGTAAAGCCTGTAGTGAAATGTTTACTTGAAATATTAACATTTCAGGAGAGTCTACATGTAAAAACATGCACAAAAGTTACTAATCCTATGGATGATAAAAACAAGTCATAAATCTTCAGTAACAACTGGTACCAGTAAAAAAATCACGTAAAGATAGACTTCATTAAAGTCTGTCTTTGATATAAGTTGATAATGGCTGCAAGAAAATAAGACTGAATAATTTAAGCAGAAAAAGAACATTTCTGAAACAGTATCAACCAACAATTTATAGAATTAGTGATAATTCAGAGACCCAATGTTCTGGCTATGAAAACACATCTTTGGAGCCACCCTGACATTCACATCAGACAATACTTCCTCCATTCTGCTCCCCGCCAATGACTGAGCACTGGGCAGAAGCAATTGATAAGTTTTGCCATTTCTGTTCATGTAGGATTCCTCTAATGTGCAACTTTTACTCAGGTGCATCCCCTTGGTCTGACCAAAACTCTCAGAAATACCCAGTCCTGACCTCCTCTTCCTCTGCTATCATGAACGTTAGCTCTGCAGTCTCAAAACTTTCCTTGCTTATTTCTGCTTAGTCCCCCTTCGTTGTCTTCAGGAATGTTACTCAAATGAGTCTGTCTTACGTCTTCTTCCACCTGCTATTTGTTTCTTGGAGTAAACCAAAGCTTTGAAAATAGACAAAAAACAAGAAAGAATGACTGAACTGCAAAACCACTGCCAAGTTCAGCCCACAGGAACTGCCAGGTCAAACACTACTGATGGCAACACTGTCACTGCTTTACTCAATATTGTCATCACTAGCAGTCCCCACTGCTATTCCTTGACTCTAGCAACTTTCTTTCCTGCAGCACCCCATCCCAGTAAAAGCTTCTCAACTGTCCCTGCACTTCACATTACTCCATCAAGATTCAAAAATCCCAGGAAGTAGTGAATGATTGGCTGATTCTGAATATGTGTCTATAAGGCCAATGACAGAAAAAGCACTATTTTTTCTTAGATTATTTAGAGGAAGGCAATATATTGCATTCCACACATTGCATACAATGAGGAGTTAAACCAACTATGTAGAGGGTTAGACATTTGAAAGCAAACAAACAAGATTGTTAACAACAAATGTAGACTGAAACTTATTGGTAAGTAATGAAAAAAACTTCAGAACTTCAAAAGTAAAGCTAAATTTTATTAAAAATAAGGTTTCTTTCTCATACACTTAACAGAAATTAGACTGTGCATTAAGTTCTGGAAATGATGAATTGTTTATATGTGGTTATTCCAGCCAAATTGTGTATTACCCTAATGAAATATTCTTACATTTTAACATTTAAAACACAACAGTAATGATGACAGTTTCTTGAAATTATTCAAAGACTTTATCAATTTCCCTGAGAGCTTTCTCTAATCCTTTTACATTCAAGTCATTCTGTTTTTAAATTCCAGTCATATCATTAATTTTTAATTTATTTTGAGCTGATTTAATTCTGCCAGTACAAGAGACAGTTGAGTGTTGTGTCCTCTGATTCAGATTGCCAGAATTTGAAGCCTAGCTCAGTCCTTCTGATATAAGTTATGGAGACAAGTTACTAATCTCTGTAGATTTATTATTATTTTCTCCATCTAAAAATGGGGATACAGTACCTCCTTCATAGACTTCCTGTAAGGACTAAAAATAGGTGTATATTTTAGAACAGTGCCTGACATATAGTAAGTGTTCAATAAGTGTAAACTGCTATCTTGATAGTATTTTGCCTGATATTTCTGAGTATCTCCAAAATCACTTCCTTGGACTTTCTAAAACCATGTATCAGTTGCAAGCATTACAATTTAAGCTTGAAATTTATTTACATTTTAAATAGTTTTTTCCAATACTCATGCTAGACAGCTAGATAATAGAAAGTAGTTGGATTTTTCTGTTTTGCACATTTGTAAGAAATTTATTTAAATGTTGACGAATTAATTGGTGTATGGGTGATGATAAATGTTATGTTAAACTAAGAGGAATGTCTGCGTGGGGACTAATTGAATACGTGGTGGTTTAATTACTGAATATTTGTATATTATGACTATGTTTGTATGCATTTCAATTGTAGATTTGTGGAAAGGATAACCACAGTTATATAAAGTAAAAAGGAGGTGGTTGAATAGGTGTTTTCCAGACCAAAGTTTTACTTCACATTTTTTAAATTACTAATTTGTTTTCCCAATTATTACAGTTTGAAAATGACTATTTTGAAATGTAAAAACATTTTCTTCCTGTTTTGGACTTGACCAAAGGCTCATAGAAATGTCATTCTTTCAAATAAAATGATTTTGAATACCATTATAATAATCACTGTTGAAAAACAATATGGAAAATATTTTTAATGAAATAATATATAGATGTTTTGAGGGTCTCAGATAAATGTTTTATAGGATATTTTATTATGTAATTCTGGCATTTGGCAGAACTTCAGAGAACTTTTCCCACTTCTAGGATAAAGACTAAACTCCCTACTGGATTGTAAAAGGGCATGCTTTCCTCTTCATTCTCACCTCAACGCTTTTCTAGTCTTTGCTTTCTGCTCTTCAGAAAAACAGTCTTTTAAAAAACTTCTCTTGCAGATCATGCTGTTTCTTGCCACAGGGTCTGTGCATTGGCTAATCCCTCCTTACAAATTACATTTTCCCCACCACTACCTTTACCTATTATTTATACTCATTCTCAAAATCTTAGTTCTAGTTTTATGTTCCTGGGAAGTCTTTTCTGACCATCAGTTTTTCAGTGCTTTCAGAGAATTAGATTTCTTTGCTTCATGGCAATTCTTATTTATTAATGTGGTTATTTTATGAATGTCTTTAACCCTGCACAGATTATAAGCATCATAAAATCAGAAAGCATAACTTTGTTGTTTCTAGCTATAACCTAATGCCTAGAAGGGTCTGGCCACATAGTAGGTGTTCAATATATGGTATCACATAGAAACAGAGATATTTTGTACAAAATAAGTTAGTGGATGGGCTTCATTAAGTCAATAAGCACATTTAAATTTTATGCACTTTTGCCATGGTATATCAATAGTTTTTAGTAAATTCATGCTAGTGTCTTTACCCTAGCATTGAGGAAAATTAAGATTCAAAAAATTTAAGATTCTTCTCAAAGTTATTAGGCCAATAAGCAGAAAAGTTAGGGTTTAAATCTGGTCTTTCTGCTTTCAATTTCCTAACTTAATTTACTCCACTATATTGCATATTTTAACATTTATTCAAGAAGCAACACTTTTCAAACACATAGTATATGCTACATACTATCTTAGGTGTTGAGGAGAGAAAAGACAGACCATTCCTAGATGCTACCAATAGAATGATGTTTACAATGAAAAATGCATTCATTGCATGCAAAATGATACCAAAATTAGAAATAATAGAATATTTTCAGCTGAAAACTTAGCAGTCCCAGAAAAAAACATACATACGTACACATGTAAAATTATATATTATTTTCACAGAATATCTTCAAATGCTTTTATATTTGCTTTTCTACACCAACCCTGTGAGTTGTTTATATAATGTAATTTCCCTTATTTTTAAAATAAGAAACCTAAGATATCAGTAAGTTACTCAAAATTAAACATCTATTTAGGACATATAAGAGTTGTAGTTAGGACTAGAACCCCTGAAACTAAGTGTCCTAAAGTGGGCTTTTCTAAAAAGATTAATGGCATTAAAGAAATAATATCAGGATAATAGAAAAACTCAAGCTTTTAGGCTGCTAAACAAAGAATAATTTTCTCATCATGATAAAAAATGATGGTAATGATTATGATCTTCTCATATATTTTGTAATTATTCAAAATGACCTTTTGAATGTCATAATATAGAAAATCTACTGTTAGTAGTGCATTTTTAATCATAATATTGCTGATTAATTGTGGATATGTTGATGTTTTGTCAATTGCAGTGTACTGCATATGAAGAGAAATTTGGGCATATGCTGAAGAACTCTTTGTCTGTTTGTAAATACATATGTAATATGGGTACTTTTTCTATTGCTTTTTGACGTAAAAAATCCAGCCTTAGATTAAGATAAAAGGGACCATTATGATACCTGGTCCAATTCATATTATTTCACAGTCAAGCTTACTTCTGAGGTGCATCAGCAACCCCTTTCCACTTCTTTCTTGATTATTCAAATTCCACATGCTTTCAACGCTTAATCTCATTCTCTTTTGGATGAGTATTCAATGAAGCATGCTAGCCCATACCAATCTGATTTCTTCCTTCCCAAATTTTTTTTGGCCTATGCCAATGATCGTCAGCCTATTTTTATCTAAGAAACAATAGACAATCACATTCATAATTTACTCCCTAGGAATACCCATACTGCGATAATTCAAATAAGTTTTGCAGCAATATAAATATAAAGCAAATGGTTACACAATACTTTCCAATATAGCATTTGTATTGACAAGATGAATAAATATTAAAAGCCTTTCAAAATGGTAAAACATGAAAACCTTTAACATATTGGTTAACACTTACATATTACTTTCCATATGCCAGGAACTCTAAGTTAGCTATTCCTCACATCCTGATAAGGTAGGAATATTACTATCTCCATTTTATGGATGAGAAGATAAAAATACAAAGAGGTTAAATGACTTGATTAGGAAAGCAAAACTAGTAAGTTGCAAAGCTAAAACTTGAATTTGTGCCTAATCCAAAGCACTCTAAACCAATAATTGATGTTTAGGTTGTGTGCACAATTTCTAGATCTTAAAAGCTGCAACTGCAACTCTTTTTTTTCCAATCAGAAAACATACCAGATTTCAATTGAATGAAATATTGCTTTTTTAAAATAAAAACAAACACTATTCAAAACTGTAGAGAATTGTAACTTTTATGAAAAGCAGATTTCTTAGGTACACCTTGTAACTGATATATTAATAAATGTAAGTCCAACCAAAGCCACACTTTGTCAATTGATCACAAATTATTTTACATTTTTCCTTAACAAATAGCTAAGGCCTAACATGGTTACTTACAAACTTAGATTATAAAAATTCTTTTTATAATCTCAGTTTTCAACTGCAACAAATTTATAAGAAACATGATGGCAAAGCCTTGCGTTTATGCTGCTCTTGCCAATAATACTGAAGCAATTGCTGAGTCAACTGTAGGTGTTTAATTTGTAAAAACTTTTTGACTTTACTGTGTTAACTCTACCTAAGTAGGTAGTTTTTTAAGTTTGCCTGCACATTACAATCAATAAGAAGGCTGATTAAAACACAATATCAAGTGTCACCTGCCCTGAGATTCTGACTTAATTTGCCTGGAGTAGGTGTGCTCCTCGGCTGATTCCATTGTGCAGTGAGGGCTAAGAACCGTGCATCTAGCAAGTGATTACTTTCAGAGTAACACTGAAGGAGGCAGTAATCCTGGATGGAAGAAGGGAGTGGCAATAGAAAAGAATAAGAAGAAGAAAGTTAAAGAAAGTTAAATTTAAAAAGTCACTCGTTTATCTCTTCATCCTTAAATAACCCTTACAATGAATTATACTTTTTCCCTATGAAGGCTTTTTGCAATCATTTGATTTGATATTTTCTTTCTTCCCTTTTTAAATATATATATTTTATTGTACTTTAGGTTCTGGGGTACATGTGCAGATCATGCAGGATTGTTGCATAGGTACGTATGTGGCGATGTAGTTTGCTGCCTCAAATTTTCAACCTAGAATTTCATATCCAGCCAAATTAAGCTTTATAAGCAAAGGTGAAATAAAATCCTTTATAAACAAGCAATTGCTGAGAGATTTTGTCACCATCAGGCCTGCCATACAAGAGCTCCTGAAAGAAGCACTAAACAAGGAAAGGAACAACCAGTACCAGCCACTCCAAAAATGTACCAAATGGTAAAGACCATCGACAAAATGAAGAAACTGCTTCAACTAATGGGTGAAACATCCAGCTAGCATCAAAATGGCAGGATCAAATTCACACATAACAATATTAACCTTAAATGTAAATGGGCTAAATGCCCCAATCAAAAGACACACACTGGCAAATTGGATAAAAAGGCAAAACTCATCAGTGTGCTGTATTCAGGAAACTCATCTCACGTGCAAGGACACACATAGGCTCAAAATAAAGGGATGGAGGAAGATTTGCCAACCAAATGGAGAGCAAAAAGAAGCAGGAGTTGCAATCCTAGTTTCTGATAAAATAGACTTTAAATGAACAAAGATCGAAAGAGACATAGAAGGGCATTACATAATGGCAAAAGGATCAATGCAGCAAGAAGAGCTAATGATCCTAAATATATACAAACCTAATACAGGAGCACACAGACACATAAAACAAGTTATTAACAACCTACAAAGAGACTTATACTTCCATACAATAATAGTGGGAGACTCTAACACTCCACTGTCAATATTAGACAGATCAATGAGACAGAAAATTAACAAGGATATCCAGGACTTGAACTCAGATCTGGACCAAACGGACCTAATAGACATCTGCAGAAATCTCTACCTCAAATCCACAGAATATACATTCTTCTTAGCACTGCATTGCACCTACTCTAAAATTGACCACATAATTGGAAGTAAATCACTCCTCAGCAAATGCAAAAGAATGGAAATCATAACAAACAGGCTCTCAGACCACAGTGCAATCAAAATAGAACTCAGGATTAAGAAACTAACTCAGAATCACACAGCTTCATGGAAACTGAACAACTGGCTCTTGAGTGTTGACTGGATAAACAATGAAATGAAGGCAGAAATAAAAATGTTCTTCAAAACCAATGAGAATGAAGACACAACATACCAGAATCTCTGGGACACATTTAAAGAAGTGTCTAGAGGGAAATTTATAGCAATAAATGCTCACATGAGAAGCAAGGAAAGATCTAAAATCAACACCCTATCATCAAAATTGAAAGAGCTAGAGGAACAAGATAAAAAAAACTCAAAAACTAGCAGAAGATAAGAAATAACTAAGATCAGAGCAGAACTGAAGGAGACAGAGACACAAAAAACCCTTCAAAAAATCAATAAATCCAGGAGCTGGTTTTTTGAAAAGATCAACAAAATAGACAGACCACTATCCAGATTAATAAAAAAGAAAAGAGAGAAGAATCAAATAGATGCAATAAAAAAAGATACAGGGGATATCACCACCAATTCTGCAGAAATATGAACTACGATCAGAGATTACTACAAACAACTCTATGCACACAAACCAGTAAGCCTGGAAGAAATGGATAAATTCCTAGACACTTGCACCCTCGCAAGCCTAAACCAGGAAGAAATTGAAACCCTGAACAGACCAGTAACAACGGCTGAAGTTGAGATATTTTCATGTAGAATGTATGCAGTTTCCACCTCCAGAACAGTTCTCCCAAACAATAATTTTAGATTGAGGCAATATTGGAATAATTTTCTTAAGTTTTTACTTAGAATTAAAATCAAATTATCTGAGACCACATTTCAGGAAAATTATATTCACGTTAGGTGTATGAAAGTATACCATCAATGAATAAAAGTTCGTGGAATTAAAGTCCTAAGTCTTCAACTTTCTTTTTGTTTTCCCCATTTATTTATTTTATTGCATTTTAGGTTTTGGGGTACATGTGAAGAACATGCAAGATTGTTGCATAGGTACACTAGTGGCAGTGTGATTTGCTGCCTTCCTCCCCATCATCTACATCTGGCATCTCTCCCCTTGCTATCTCTCCCCAGCTCCCCATCCCCCCGTCCCTCCCCTATTTTCCCCCAACTGACCCCAGTGTGTAGTGCTCCCCTCCCTGTGTCCATGTGTTCTCATTGTTCAACATCCACCTATGAGTGAGAACATGCGGTGTTTGATTTTCTGTTCTTCTGTCAGTTTGCTGAGAATGATGGTTTCCAGGTTCGTCCATGTCCCTACAAAGGACACAAACTCATCGTTTTTGATGGCTGCATAATATTCCATGGTGTATATGTGCCACATTTTCCCTATCCAGTCTATCATCGATGGGCATTTGGGTTGGTTCCAGGTCTTTCCTATTGTAAACAGTGCTGCAATGAACATTCGTGTGCACGTGTCCTTATAGTAGAACGATTTGTAATCCTTTAGATATATACCCAGTAATGGGATTGCTGGGTCAAATTTAAGTCTTCAACTTTTTTTCTGTTGAAGCTGGGTTCTGATTTCCAACTAACTCAGCCCTTTTAGAACAGGGCCATTAGCCTTCAAAGTCATATATTAGCCTTTAAAGTGATCCATATAACACACTGATCCAGACCTGAATTTGCTTCTACCAGCTCTATTTTCATATTACTAAGATATATGTATGACTAATTTGTTGGAGTCAAATTTCTAATTTCAGTTCACTCCCTAACTCACCCACTATTAAATAAATGTCCTTATTTCTTTGTTAGTGCTAAATATTACAAAGACTCTAAAAGTACTTTCACTTCTAAAAGTCACAGGTTATCACAGTTTATTCTCACTCTGTATTGATGACAAGCTTTTTCTTTACCAATGTATGTTGAGTTCAGCTGGAGACAAAATCTAAGCCACAATATATTCGGCAATTTTGATAAATTTGCAAAAGAAAACCTATGAGTTATCCAGAAACCTATTTCCTTGTCTGTAACCTAGAAAAGTCTTACTGGTGCAATGGCTTTGAGGCATAAAAGAGAGTTAAGTTTGTGCTTAGAGAAAATAAAGAAACTCAGTGACAAAATCAGAAAATCTATTCAATACATCTCATTTTCTGTTGAATATTTCTTTATTAGTAAACAATTCAGTTTTGGGCAGTTTTGATTAGATTTTTGATCACATAATATTATTTGTTATTGTTTATTACTCATGTTTCTTATTTTGACATGTAAAAAACAAATTAAATTTTATAGAGAGAATTGATTCATTAAGTTATGAAACAATCATTTCACTCTCATTGTTTATTTCTCTTTTTAGAAAAATAGATTAGTAATAAATTGTGAGAATGCAACCCCTTAAAATTACAGTCATATGAAAATTTTTTGTCAAAATAATGTTAGGTTGAAAACACCATCTTCAGTGTTCTTATTTATAGATGTTCACTTTTTCCTCTTATGAACTTTACTTTTTTAAGGAAATTTTTTAAAATCTCAATATTTGAGTTTTACAATGCCATTTTCATCTTTCCCTATTTAACTGAAGGAGAATAATCAAAAAGAAGAGGTTCAATTTCACAATGAAAATCTTGATATATTCAATTTTGTCTTTTATTATCATAATCTATGTATTTCAATGTTATACAGGAAAAATGTTATTAAAATTTTATTCATTTTGGTTGTTTTTGTTTATTATAGCAATCTATGCATAAGTATATAAGTATGAAAGCCAATTATTAGTTGATTTCACTGTCAGCTGCCACAACACTTTGTGATCATTCCCAAATGTCTCAATGTAATATATCTTGCAAAACAGCAAAAAACAAAGCTCTTGCTTATTATTTCTAAGTTAAGAATTATTGTTGACACAGTCATATTGGTGGGAACAAAATATGAACAAATCAAGCAAATTTCGATTTGTGTTGTCACTTAAAACACTATATGTCAATTATACTTATGAAGGATACTCTTCCATCATTCTCTAATTTTTGTGCCAGAAAATGAAGGAAAGAAAACATACACAGTAAGAGGTTAAGAGTGGAAAAGTGATGAATAAGCAGAGCACAAAGAATTTTTAGGGCAATGAAACTACTCTGTATGATACTATGATGTTGGCTACATGTTGTCTAAACCCATAAAATGTACTACACTGACAGTGAACCCCAATAAAAGTATAAGCTTTAGATGATAGTGACAAGTTAATGTAGGTTCAGCAATTGCACTAAATGTGCCACGCTGATGGGGTATGTTGATAACGGAGGCAGTTATGTATGCATAGGAGTAGGGAGTGTATGGGAAATAGTTGTACCTTCTGCTGTGAACCTAAAACTGCTCTAAAAATAAAGTCCATTAAAAGTATCAAACTTCTCGGTTTTCTATTCTGTTCCATTGGCCTCTATGTATGATTTTGTTCCAGTTCCATGCTATTTTGATTATGGTTGCCTTATAATATAGCTTCAAGTTTGAAGTCAGGTAATGTGATGCTTCTAGCTTTGCTCCTTTTCCTTAGAATTTATTTGGCTACTTGGGTTTTTTATTTCCATATGAATTTCCGAATAGTATTTTCTAATTCTGTGAAAAATAATGTTGGTAGTTTGATAGGCATAATGTTGAATTTGTACAGCTACAACCATCTGATCTTCTATAAATTCGACAAAAAAAAAAAAATAGGAAAAGAACTCCCTATTCAATAAGTGGTGCTGGAATAACTGACTGTCCCTATGCAGAGGAAGGAAGCTACACCCCAGCATTTTACCATATACAAAAACTAACTCAAGATGGATTAAAGACTTAAATGTAAGACCTCAAACTATAAAAACTAGAAGAAAATGTAGGAAATACTCTGACATCAGCCTTGGCAAAGAATTCAGGGCTATGTCCTCAAAAGCAATTGCAACAAAACCAAAAATTGACAAGTGGGAGCCCATTAAACTGAAGAGCATCTGCACACCAAAAGAAATTATCAACAGAGTAAATAACCTATAGAATGAGAGAAAATATTTACAAACTATGTATCTGACAAAGGCCTAATATCTAAAATCTATAAGAAGCAAACTAGCAACAAAAGATAACTCCATTAAGAAGACATACAAGCAGCTAACAAACATTAAAAAATACTCATCATCACTAATCATCAGAGAAATGCAAATCAAAACTACAGTAAGATACACTAGTCAGAATAGCAGTTACTAAAAAGTCAAAATAATAACAGACAAAACCACAGAGAAAGGGGAATGCTTATGTACTATTGGTGGGAATTTGAATTAGTTCAGCCACTGTGGAAAACATTCTAGAGATTTCTCAGAGAACTTAGAACCACCATTCAACTCAACAATCCCATTACTGCTAATATATCCAAGGGAAAGTAAATTGTCCTATCTAAAAGACACATGCAGCCACATGTCCACATGTTCATTGCAGCACTAGCTACAATAGCAAAGTCATGGAATCAACCCCAGTTCTCATCAGTAGTAAACTGTATTTAAAAAATGTGGTACGTATGCACCATGGAAAACTACATAGCCATAAAACAGAATGAAATCATGTCCTTTGCAGCAACATAAATGAAGCTGGAGGCCATTATCCATACAAATCAATGCAGAAATAGAAAACCAAATACTGCATATTCTCACTTATAAGTGGGAGCTAAACTTTGGGTAGACGTGGACATAAAGTTGGCAACAATAGACACCAGGTACTAGGAGAAGGAGGAAGAGGGGCAAGGACTGAACAACTGCCTATTGAATACTACACCCACTACCTGGGTGATTGGTTTTGTCATACCCCAGTCTTCAGCATCACACAATATACCCTTGTAACAAACCTCCACATGTATCCCCTGAATCTAAAATAAAAATTGAAAATATATATCAAACTTCATTAAGAGAATGGAAAGACAACCCACAGACTGGAAAGAAATCATTGTAAAACACATGTTGGTTAAAGGGCTAGTATCAAAATATAGAAATAATTCAAACTCACAATAAGAAAACAGAGAACCCAATTTAAAACTGGGAGAAAGATTTTAAAAGATCTCACCTTGCCAAGAACATATACAGACATAAAATAAGCATATAAAAAGATGCTCAATAGCATATGTCATTAAAGAGTTGCAAATGAAAACAACAGTGAAATACCACTGCACACGTTTTACAGTATTCTTGCTAAAACAAAGACAGAACCTCAATCTAATCATGAGAAAACATCATATAAACCCAAATTAAGAGACATTCTGCAAGATAGCCTACCAATATTCTTCAGAAAAGTCAAGGTTATAAAAGGCAAAGTAAGACAACAGAATTGTTAGAGATTGGAAGAAGCTAAAGGGACACAAGAAGTAAATTAAATATGGAATTCTAGATCTGATCCTGGTACAGAAAACGACATAACATTGATACCACAAAATGCTGGTGAAAATGTAGAGCAACAGAAACTTAAGGTGATGTCAGCTAGTTTTTATACTGTAAAATTACTGTTTTTTCATTTGCAAGTAATTAATATCTTGGAAGATATATTTGGCTATGTAAATATTCTGCTTTTTCTCAAACCTTCACCCACTGCTTTTGGCAACCTTCAGTACATCTTGTATGCAACAATCATTACTGTGTCGTTCCGGTGGTGATTCTATCTGTCACTTTTTTCTTCTACATTTACTAATTGGAATTCTTTTCTAAGGAGACACTCTCCCTCTTCTCTATTTGTTTATTAAATTATTTATTTATATTATGAACATTTATTTTATTCTAGAGGTTATTATCAAATACTGTTATTATATCTTCTATTGCATAATTGTTCCAACTTTGAAATTAAGATCTCTTTTAGATTGGCTCCTTTCTCCTTTTTGTGAGCCCCAGCTTTTTTTGAATACTTGCTTAGTTTCCAGAACTATAAGGTGCTCTGGATTTATCTTGTATTTTTCTTGCTCCATTATTGAAATAAACCATTTCTACAAGGATCCCTGGTTCCTTTAATTAGAGAATTATCAATAGAAACTAAGGTAAGTGTGTAGAGTGTGTCCATCACTGGGGTGTCAATGATTTTAGGCCCTCTAAGGACAGTGCTAGAAAATTACATACACACACATCCTTCATGCACCCACATACATCTACATTGATCTATTTTCCTATCAGTGATCTATGTGAGTATGTATTTTACAAACTGAAACTCATATTGATATTAATGATTTCAATCCCATACGACAAAGTTTATTCTAGCTTTCATCCTTTCTCGATATGTAACTTCCTTTTCTCATAAGTAGAACTTGGCTTATGCACTTACACATTCTATCTTACTATACAAATAAAGTTGTTTATGAATGGCCATTCATGACTGAATTTGAGTTGAAGTTGTGAAATTCTCATAGCAGTATCCTTTTCTATGACTTCGTATTTGCATGTCTTTCTTTTGATAGGGATATCATTGAATTAATCATGCCCATAGTTTAGTTTCAGTATTCAACTTATGTAGAACTTAGTTTAAACTAAAATCACCAAAGTGATGGTTCTCAGAGGTTATATCAGTAAAAGGAAGGCCTTTGAGGAGTTACCTCATGTATTTGCTTGTAAAAGTAGTTGGGGTAATAAAATATGATTTGAAAGAAAGACCTATGGAATAAGACAAAATATATAATTTTAATTGTGTAACTCATGGTTTTTTCTTAGAGTCAATTACTCTCTCACTTTCCTAAATAGTTATTTTATGTTTCCTTTCCTCAAATATCAGAAACACACTTCATCATCTGCACTTTTGGTTGATGACCTTACTTTACATTCTCTGAGAAAATAGATGTAATTTTTAAAAAAAAAATTACAAGTGTCCAAAACAAAGCTCAGTAACTTCGTCCCTAACCCTGATCCTGCAATTGTCCTCCTTGCAAACACAGTAACAATGTTCTTTCTTTACTACGTAACCATTCTCTCAATACAGACTTGTTAATGTCTTTCTGTAATATTTTATATATTTTTAAAAACTGGCAAAAGCCTGACAAAACTATGTAGACAATAAAAAGATCAGCTTCTGCCAGGGATTAGGGGAACGGGAATGATAAATAAGTGGAGCACAGAGAATTTTAGAGGAATGAGATTACTCTGTATGATATTGTAATGTTAGATACATGTCATTATACATTTGTTCAAACCTGCAAAATGTACACCAAGCTTACATAATGTAAAACTAAGAACTCTGGAAAATCATGATGTGTCAATGCAGATTCATCAGTTGTAACAAATTACTATTCTAATAAGGAATGTTGATAATGAAGGAGGATATGGACATGTGTGAGGGGTTTGGATGTGTATTAAAAATCTCTGAACTTTCCAGCTCAATTTTTCTGTGAACTGAAAACTGTTCTAAATACAGTCTATTAAATAAATAAAAATCTGTCAATATAAGAATTCTCTCCAACTCCTTTTCTACTCTTAGTTCCACTGAAACCATTCTTGCCAAGGTCACGATCTCTACCCACACTGTTAAACACAACAAACAATTCTAAGTTCTCATTCTGTTCTTATATATATATAAAGAGAGAGATTTGATGCTGTTTTTGTAATCACTCCCTTTTCCTAGAAACACTTTCTTCACTTGGCTGTCTGGACAGTAAACTCTTCCTAAGTCATTCTCAGTTTCATTTCATGGTTCTTCCTCATTCTCCTGACTTAAATAAACCTTGGAATGCCCAAGGATTCAATTCTTGGATAAACTTTTTTTTCTTCTCATACTTGTTTTCTTGATGGCCTCATTTAATTTTGTGCTTTCAGTGCCATCTGTATGTTTACAGATTGAAAATGTAAATTTACAACCTAAACTTTTCCCTGAATTGCAGACTTATAGCTACAATTGCGTACCTAACATATGACTTGGATGTCTAATGAGCATACCAAATTTAACATGCCAAACTGAATTAATCTTCTCCAAAACTCTTTCCACTTCTACACTCTTATCCAGCTCAGCAATTGGCTACCTTATTCTTTCGTTGTTTAGTCCAAAAATCTTGAAGATATTTTTGCTTCCCCTTTTTTTCACATCTTCCATCACTTTTCAAGCAAATACTGCTAGCTTTACTTTGCATCCAGAATATGATCATTTCTCATCACTTCTTCTGCTGTCTCCCTGTACCAAGCTACGATAATCTCTAACTTGAAAAACGTTTCTATCTTGGCATCTTTTTTTCCACTGTAGTGTATTCTCAACACAATATTCAGAGCAAGCCTCTTAAAAGGTAAATCATTCCTCTACTGAAATCCCTCCAACAGAATTTTCTGATCTTACTCAAAATAAATGCCAATGACATTACAGAGACCTCCAAATTACCTACATAATCTGACCCCTGGTTCTCTCTTGATCCTCTCTCTGACATTTGTTACCTCACATATCATGCTCCAGTAACAACAGTATTATTTTCATTTCTCAGACACACTAGACCTGTTCCTGTCTCAGGGCCTTTCACCCACTCCTCGCTTGTCAAGAATTTTATTCCATCCTTGCATTACCACAGTTGGCTCTCTCATCTACTTTGTGTCTATTCAAATGTCACCTTCTAACTGAACCTTTTCTTTACTTTCTCATTGAGGTTTTTACCCTTGGGATTCCATATCCATATTCTCTAACTTACTTTTCTCTAAAACACATATATATATATTAAATAGCAATACGCATCATTTATTTGAAAATTATATTTTTTTCCTCCATGAAAATGAAGATAATGAAGGTATGGATATCTAGTAATTCAATAAATTAATAGGACTTTCAAATATATTAAATATTGCTAATTTCTCTCTCTGCTTCTGCTGTTACTTTAGTTTAAATCATCATTATTTTCTGTAGACAGTAGCTCCCTATGTGATCTTCATGATTTTTACTCAACCAGTTTAGCAGGGTAATTTTTTTCTAAATTTGCTACACTCTTCTTAAGCCTCTTGTGAGTCTTCACTATCTATTGCAGTGATTTTCAAACTTTGTTCTATAGGGATTTGTAGAAGTTCTATAGGGATTTGTTCCATAGGGATTTGCCAAGTCAGTTTGGAAAGAATTCCCCATTCTTTTTACCTGATAGCTCTCAATATCTAGTTAAAATTCCTCACAACCCATCCTTGGTATCTTATCCCCTGGCCTGCCTTCAGCAGGAATTTTGTTAGTTTGGTTCAGGAAGGATTCTCCCCAGACATATTGTTTCCCCTTGGTAATTTTTCATACCAACTTCCCTGCTCCTTGGCTATAAATCCCCCACGTCTCCCTGCTATATTAGGAATGGTGCTCAGTTCTATACTGGGGCATCATTTCCCCTGTTACCATAGCCTCGAATGAAATTTGCCTTCACCACTTTAACTTCTGGCTGGCTCTGGTTTTCTCTGACACTATACCACATAAATCCTCAGAAACCAGGATACTAGTATTCAAAGGGAAAATCTGGGCTGTGCAAAAGCTCTGTTGGCACAAGAAATTGATTAAAGCAACTGTGGACTGGCTAGCGTTGCTCAAAAAATCGTTCATCCAGCCTATCCTTTTAAATACCAAGTCTAGGGATTTCAACCTAGGAAGACTGCTCTGGCCAATGCTGCTTCTCCCTAAAGCAGAATGCAGACCTAAGGAGTTGCACAGGGGAAAGCCAGCAGAGTGCAGTGATTAACACTGTTTTGATGGGCTTGGTCCTCTGCCCTCAATATCATCTTCCTCCTTTCAAAATCTTATTGAGGCATGATTTCAACGCACACTTCTTCCTCGGTATACACTATTATGTCATATAGTTCATGTTTCAGGGGAACATAGGTGGCCAAAAGAAAGTAAACTAAAAACAACTGTAAACTGAAATACCATCTGATGCAAAATTCTGAAACTCAGGAAAACAAGAATTTAAAATAAACATTTCAAAATATATTTGAGATATAAAGAAATAGATTGATAATGAAAACAAACAAAACCTTTAAAATCAAGTGGTGTTATTAGAAACAAACATTAATAAAATTAATTAAAGAGTGCAATATTTGGAACAAACAGCAAAATAAACGGAGAGCTGAAAGAAGAATAGTAAACTGGATATCTGATTGAGGAGCCTATTTGGCAGGCAGCAAGAAAAAAAATGACAAAAAGGTGTTAAAGCTAAAACTATGGATACTAGAAATAAATGTGTAATCACCTTGAAAACAGGACCCTTCAAAAGGGAAGAGGATAAATGGATAGAAGAAAATATTTGAGGAAATAATAAAGATATGTTTCAAGAATTCATGAGGCTGGGCTCAATGGCTCATGCCAACAATCCCAGCACTTCAGGAGGCCAGAGTGAGAGAATCCCTTCAGGCCAGGAGCTCAAGAGCAGCCTGGCCGATATAAAAAGAGTCTCTTTCTACAAAAATGTTCTTTTAAAAAGCTGAGCATTGTGGCATGCATCCATAGTCCCAGCTACTTGAGAGGATATAGCAGGAGGATCACTTGAGCCCTGGAGGTCGAGGCTGCAGTGAGCTACGGTCATGACACTGTACTCCAGCCTGTTTGAAAATAAACTCTGTTCTAAGGAAGGAAAAAGGCAATTTCTTTAACTAGAGATATCTAGGGAAAACTACTATGACTAAATTAATAATAATCACATAAGTATAAAGCACAGAGGGGTAAGAATGACAGAATGGACTGTAAATGCAGTGTCTTTATTTTCAGCCAATAATGTCTAAATAGCCAATCAACAGTGTTATATGCCTATTGTTTATACCTAGGAAAATAATCCACAAAATATATGAAAATAGAAAAGATTAACAACAGTTTTTTTCTGGAGTGAGATACAGGGAGATTGACGGAATAAGCTGAAACTGGAAATTGCTAGCTTTTATTTTAGCCTTTCTATAGATTTTGATTTAACCTTTCTGCCAATTTTGTTTAATCATTTCTATCAATTTTATTTCATTATTATGTGCATGTATAAATTTATTACTTTATAAGTTTTTAACTAAAGAGAGAAATATTATCCTCAGCTAGCTATATAAAAGAATCCTATCCTAACTTAGCTAATATCTTTTCTACCCATGGTGTTGGCTTACCCAGGAGTCTTAGGAGCTTGACTCAGCCATAGTGGATACCTTAACCATGCAGCGAGAGTTGGAGTTCAGAGTGAACAGCCAAAGTAGCACAGAACTAGAAGGTACTAGAAATATATCAGAAGGGAAAAGCCCAGAACCCAAAAATCAGATGTTCACAACACATGGCTATGAGAGAAAAAATCCCTGACAAGTCTGAACCTATGTCCAAAACTTTTGTCTCAAGTGCAAATTGAGACCACAAGAAAGCAGGAATAGCTTGGATCCAGTAATTATTCACACACACACACACACACACACACACACACACATGCACGTGGCTTGCTTCTTAAACCTGCCAGTGTTTAGGAAAATTGAGAAATATCAGCACTTGTATTTTATTTTTCTCCCATTTTTCCTGCTGATTTTAAAGAAAAAGGGCTATTGTTCTCAATGCGAAAACAGCAACCTCTTGGATTTATCATGCTGTAATTGACATCAAATTTAAATTATTTTTCCAAGCTGGGCGAGTATCTTGGAGGCGTTATAATAATGATGATAGTAGTCATAAAACTATTTTATGCAGTTTCTTTCATATGTAAATTAACATGTACCTTTCACATAACCATCTTATAATTAATGCCATATGTCTTTTTTATTGAAAAGGCACTTTGGTATGATGTACTAGGAGAACATTCTTTCAAGCCTGTTCTAAATTACATTACTTACTAAAAATCTCATTTCCTGCAAGCACTGTGAGAACATTATCATTTTTCTTTATAATCAGATTTTATTTCCACACAACATATTTAGTCATTGTTTACATGGAAAAGTATCTATTAGTATAAATAATTCTATCCTTCCTATCCACTTCTTTTTCCCCCTCTTGTTTTCATTCTGTGTCTGATTTTTCTTTAGTGACTTTAGATCCTTTGGTAGTCTTTTGAACAATGCTTTTATTTGTGTTCTTTTTTCTAAAATAATGATGGTTAAGAGGATTCTATAATATTTTAGCTCTATATTCTGATTATTTTTACTATGTACATTTTGGTCATCATCTCCTCTTAAAGCAACTTTATTGAGGTATGATTTCTAGAAATAAAATGCATTTTTAAAGTATACAATTAATGAGTTTCAATAAATATGTATACCTGTGCAGTTATCATCAAAATTAAGATTTAAAATATATCTCTTACCCCCCAAAACACCTCTTTGCCTCAAATATTTGCCATCAAAGCCCCTGAAAATTATTTACATGCCTTCTGTTACTAAAGATTATTTTGTCTTTCTAACATTTTATGGAAATGGATTCATACAGTGTAAATTTATTTGCATCTTGCTTTCCATAAGACACTATCTTTTATATTCATCCATGCTGTTGCTATAGAAGTAGTTTGTTTCTTTTTATTTTTGGCAATACTTTGTTGTATAAATTTATGAAAATTTGTTTGTCAATTCACCTGCTAATAAATCTTTAAATTGTTTTTAGTTCCTGGCTCTTATGAATAAAGCTACTATGAATATTCCTGTACAAGTCTTTATAATGGACAAATGTTTTCATGTTTCTTGGATAAATACTTAGAAATGAAATTATTAGTTGATACGGTTGGTATACGTTTACATTTATAAGAAACTGCAAAATAGTTTTTCAAAGTGGCTCTATCAGCTTATTTCCCACCTATATTGTCTAAGTGCTCAAGTTGCTCTAAATCCTTGCCAGCGTTTGTTGTTGTAAATCTTTTTAATCTTAGCCATTCTATTAGATGAGGAATTGTACCTAGCTATAATTTTAGCTTGACTCTTCCTGATAACTAATAATGCTGAGCATCTTTCTCATGTTACTTTCCATTCATATACACTCTTTTGTGAAATGTCTGTTCAAGTATTTTACCCATTTTCCTATTGATTAATTTGTTTTTCTTGATGGGATTGCATTTATGATTTTATATATATACATGTTTTTATATACATATATATGTGTGTATATGTATATGAGACACAAATTCTTATCAGATATACATACTGTGAATATTTTTGTCAGCCTGTGTCTTTTCTTTTGTCTTAGTCCATTCAGGCTGCTATAACAAAATAACATATACCTCGTAGCTTATAAACAATGGAAATTTCTTTTTGACAATTCTGAAGGCTGGGAAGTTCAAGATCATGACACTGGCAGATACAGAATCTGGTAAGGACCTCCTTTCCTCACAGAAGGTACTTTCTAGCTGTGTCTTCACATGGTGGAAGGGGCAACTTAACTTCTTGGGTCTTTTTTTAATATCCCAATCATGATCTAATCACCTGCCAAAGGCACTACCTCCTAAATACCATCACCTTGGCGATTAAGAACCACCATTTGTGGTTCAATTTTCATTTGTTCTTGTTCACTGTTCTAGTATCAAATTGGTGAAAATATTGTTCTTTTACCCATTAAATTATTTTGATGTTTTTGTCAAAAACCTTTTGACTACATATGTGGAGATCTATTTCTAAAATCATTACTGTTTCATTAAACTCTATGTTTATCCTTTTGCCAATATCATGTTGTCTTGACTACTGTAGCATTATAGTAAGATTTGAAACCATGGTAGTGCAAGATTTCCAGCTTTCTTCTTATTTTACAAAAATGCTTAACTATTTTAGATTGTTGACATCTTGAAATACATTTTAGACTCAACTTATCTATTTTTACCAAAATACGTCTGTTGAAATTTCTATTTGGATTTCATTGAATTATCTATGATTTGGAGGAAAATTTACAACTTAAAAACATTGAATCTCCCAATATATAAATTTGTTATATATCACCATTTATATAGGTCTTTTTCCATTTCTCTTAGCATGTAGTTTTCAGTGTACAGGGTTAATATATATTCTGATAAACTGATGTCAACATTTTATATTTTTAATGTATCATCTTTTAAATTAAATTCTACATTCAATCCCATATATTCAGAAATAATCAAACTTAAAGGACACAGTGACATACAGTTAATTTAAGTATTAATTAGATCTTCTATTGTATTATATAGTCTCATAACTTAATGACTATTTAGGTATTCCTTTACCATTTCCAGGGCCAAAAAACACTGTTATTTTTCAGGAACACTATTATGGTTTTAATAAGTGATTCTAAATATTTGGAGTTTTCCCATATTAAAGTGAAAATTTATAGCATTACATTTTTCACCTACATCCTAACCCCTAAAGATCTTAAAAAATAAGCCAGGTTGATCTTTACCATAAGAGTCCCTCAAATATGTGCAAACCACTATTAAGTTTGTGAGTCTGCTTTCTGATTGGCCTCTTGGCTAGGGTGAATATCCCTAATTAGTCCACTAGTTCATTACATGAAATGATCTAAGGTCTCAGTTATCCACGCAGCTCTTGTTCACACAAACTGCACCATATGAATATCCTTCTTCAAAGGTGATGTCCAGAACAATATAAAATGCTTATGGTGTGGTCTTTACAGTACTAAATATATTTGTGACATTATCTCCCAAGCTCTGACAATTCTGTATTCTCACAATTTATTCCTAAAAGCTCTTAGAATTGGATGTTCAACAATTAGATCAATCAGTTTTTTTGGTTAAATATTACTGAAGCTCTTGATCAATATTAATTTTTGTTTCTCAAAGTTATCATAGTTTTATGTCACACTGAATTAGAGTGCTAAAGCAATGGCTGTTGCAATACAGAGCTGTTTACTGAAAAATCTCTCTTTTTTTTTTTTTGACAGAGTTTTGTAATTTTTGCCCAGGCTGGAGTGCAGTGGTGCAGACTCAGCTCACTGCATCTTCCGCCTCCTGGGTGCAAGTGATTCTCCTGCCGCAGTCTTCTGAGTAGCTGGGATTACAGGCGCATGCCAACACGCTCAGCTAATTTTTATATTTTTGGTGGAGACGGAGTTTCACCATGTTGGCCAGGCTGGTCTTGAACTCCTGATCTCAGGTGATCTCCCTGCCCTGGCTTCCCAAAATGCTGGGATTATAGACTTCCACCCCCGTGCCTGGCTGAAAAATCTCTTCTTTATGTGCCAGATTTTATGCTACCTACATAAGACATTTATTTCTGCATTTAGACTTTATATGTGCCATATTATGTAAACATAAAATATGTCCCCAATTGTAATTGGATACAGGCTTAGTTAATCAAGAGAAAAGGTCAAAAATTACCATAAATGAACAGGAACACTTGACTCCTGAAGTAAGCCAGATAAAATGAAAATTTTCTTCAATCAAAGAGGAATGTACATTTATAGTTAATTAACCCTTTACCCCATTGATAAGTTCAAAGTTGTTAGTTGTACATTTTCAAAGAGGAATGTGAGTAGATGGCTAAAAAGGCAAAGTGCTTTAAGAAACAGCAAATATTTAAAAATAGGTAGTATCACTTGAAATTCAGTTTTAAATGACTTAATAATATCTAATTTGCAAAAAAATGATCCATATGTCATATAATTAAATGTTTACTTATGCTTAAATGGCTATTAATTTATATTTATTATAGCCTTGCTTATTATAGGAAGCTTTTAAATATATTAACTCGTTATTATTATTAATGTTTCAGCTGATCAAGTGGTCATCCCTGATTAATATATATCAAAGTGATCAAGGAGTATTCATGTGTCAAAAACTCAATGATGACCTTGAACAAGGAAATTCTGTTTCCTTAAGCATACTATTTTCAATATCTACTTTTGTAGATATTGAAGACACATGAAAGAATACCACATTAAGAATTACCATTTTGAATTTAAAATGCTTCATGAACCACTTCATTTCAAGATTAGGGGTCAGCTATAAGAAACCAAATTTGAGCTTGAGGATACTGAAGTGAATCTGGAATCTACTAAAATCAGTATTGCTTGATAGGTAATAGAAATACGTGCCAAAAAATAATAATAATAACTATTACTTGAATTTGTTTCAGTTGATAGAGGGAGGTGGAGTGGTTACTGAAATGTAAGGGTCCCTTGGCATTAAAGACAGTTCCTTTGCTATAATTTTGGAAAACAGCAGCTATAATTACAGCATAGCCAAGGCTCCATGTGCAGCTCTGAGAGTTATGGATCTTGGAGCTATGGTTACAGCAGTTACCGGGTGCCACCCCCGACAATGCAATATGATGTAGGAAAAGAAATAAATAACTAAAATTATTCTGTTTTGGCAAAAAGTAATAATATAATCAGTCCTAGGCACTTGGTAAATGTTTTATGTATATGATTTTCAAGTCTTCAAGAAGGCAAAGTATTTCTAAGTTTATAAATGAGATAGCTTGTGCATGGAGATACTAAGTAACTTGCACAAATTCTTATAGCCAGCAAGTTTAAAGTTGGGGTTTTAAATAAGTTTCATTTATTTTTAACACTTTATTTTAAAAGTTAACTTACTTATTTACCTGATTGTATCTAGTGTATATAACATATGAAATATGTATACATTGTGGAATGGCTAAACTAGGCCAATTAACATATGAATTACTTCACATATTTAACATCATTTTTGGTATGGTGACAACACTTAAAATCTATTCTTAGCAATTTTTAAGAATACAATACATTGTTATTAACTATAGTAACCATGTTGTACAACAGAGTTCTTGCATTTATTCCCCCTATTTTAGTGAAATTTTGTATTCAACATCTCCCCAAACTCTTCTGGCCCAGCCCTTGTTAACAACCATTCTACTCTCTGTTTCTGTAAGTGTAATGTTTTAATATTCTGCATATAAGTAAGATTGTATAACATTTGTCTTTCTGTGCCTGTCTTATTTCACTTAATAAAATGCCCTCCAGGATTATTCATGTTGTTGCAAATGACAAGATTCCTTCTTTTTTAAGGGGCAAAAGTATTCCATTGTTTATATATACCACATTTTCTTCATTCATTCATTCATGGACACATAGTTTGTTTCCATATCTTGGCTACTGTAAATAATGCTGCAATGAATACAGGAGTGCAAGCATCTCTTTGAAATATAATTCTACATCCTTGGGATATAGACTCAATAGAGGGATTGTTGAATCATATGGGAGTTCTATATTTAATTTTTTGAGGAAACATTATATAAGTTTCCACAATGGCTGTAATCATTTATATTTTTACCAATGATGTGCAAGGGTTTTCTTTTTACTGTATCCTCTCTAAAACATAATCTTTCATCTTTTTGATAATTATTCTAAAAAGTGGTACCTAACAGGTGTGAGGTGATATTTCACTGAGGTTTTCATTTGCATTTTCCCAATGATTAGTGATTTTTGAGCAATTTTCTCAGATACTTGTTGCCCATTTCTATGTCTTCCTTTGAGAAATGTCTATTCAAATATGTTGCCTAGCTTTTCGGTTCATGTTCATATAATCATCACCTAGAAAAATGTCATAGAGCTTTTCCCCTAAGTTTTTTCTAGTAGTTTCACAGCTCCAGGTTTTATGTTTAAGTCTAAAGATCTAACTTAATTATTCTGCATGTGGACATTGACTTGTCCTAAAACCATTTATTGAAGACACTATAAGACCTTAATGCTTTTTATCTGCAACAAGATACTGTTGTGTACTTCTACATGAAGATAGAAGTAAATATGACCACTATATCAGCCAGGGTTCTCCAGAGCAATAATAGGATAAATAGATATATAAAATAATGTTCATTATATAATTTGGCTTACAGAATCATGGCAGGCCAGCAAGTCCGACAGTATGCCATCTGCAAACTGTAGAACTGGGAAAGCCAGTGTTGTAATTCAGTCTGTGTGAAGTCCTGAGGGCCAGGGGAATGATAGTATAATTCCTCTGCCTGAGACCAAAGAAGGGGAGAGAGCCCAAAGGCCCAGGAACCAGAAGGTCTGATGTTCAAGGGCAGGAAAAGATGGATGTCCAGCCCACAAAGAAAGGCAGAATTCACTCTTCACATGCTTTTTTGTTCTCTTCAGGCCCTAAATAGATTGGATAATACCAACCTACATTAATGAGGGCAGGTCTTCTTTACTAAATGTATGGATTCAATCGCTAATATTTTCTGGAAACCTTCCACAAACGCATGTCAAAATAATGCTTTACCAGCCATCTGGGCATCCCTTACCCAAGTGAGGTTAAAATTAAACATCAGAACCCCTAAAAAAAGTGCATACATTTTGATGAAATTACCAAATTTCTTAGACATTATTGCTTTGTTTGACAGAAAAGCATTGGGAATATTTTACTGAGAAATATTTTTATTGTGAATGTCATTGCTTTCCTGAAATATAAGAGATTCCACTGATTGAATATGAATCACTGTAATATTGTTTACATTATGCAAACTTTAACTGTATAGACCATGCCATACAGAAACTTGCAAACAAACTTCCAGGAAATATTTAGAAGTTGCTATCATTAAGAAATATTGGCAGGGGGTGGTGGGGGGGAAGAGGATCCAAGGTGGCCGAATAGGAACAGCTCCGGAGTGCAGTTCCCAGCAAGAACAATGCAGAGGGTGAGTGCCCACTGCATCTCCAAACAAATTTTCACTGCCCACAGACCAGGAGTTTCCCAGGTGGAAAAGCACCATGAGTTTTCAGCATGGGTGTTTCAGCTGGTGCCAGGTTGGTGCACAGAAAGTCACACAAATCTGGGCAGCCATTTCAACTGGCACCTGGAAAGCCTGGGAGACAGAGCCACCCATTCAACTGAAAGGAAGGGGGCAGAAACAGGGAGCCAGGCGATCTGGATTGGTAGGTACCACCCCCACAAAACAAGTAATCAGAAATGCTTTGGATTGAGAGTTTCACAGCAAGCACTGCTGGACCCAGGACAGTCCAGCTCAGGTGGGGGAAGGGTGACCACCACTACCAAGGCAGTCCACCACTACCGAGGCAGTTTACACAGCAGCTGGGCAGAGCCTACGGCAGCTCAGCAACACCTCTGCTGGCAGACTGTGACTAGACTACTCTGTGCAGCGCAGAGCATCTATGAAAAAAGGCAGTAGCATGACAGGAACTTATAAATAAAGCCAACCTTCCTAGGACAGAGCACCTGAGAAAAGAGATGGTTATGACTTCCACTGCAGCAGACTTAAAAGTACCTGCCAAGCAGCTCTGCACGGAACAACAGAGCTCCCAGCACCACAGCTGAGCTCCTATAAGGGACAGACTGTCTCCTCAAGCAGGTCCCCAACCCCTGTATACCCAAAGAGACCCTCATAAAGGAGAGCTCAGGCTGACATCTGGCAGGTACCCTTCAGGGACAAAGATAACAGAAGAAACTGGCAGCAACCCTTACTGTTCTGCAGCCCCCATGGGTGATCCCCAGGCAAGCAGGGTCTAGAGTGGACCTCCAGCAGTTCTGCAGCAGAGGGGCCTGTTAGAAGGAAAACTAGAAACAGAATGAAATAATTTTATCAACAATAAAAAGACGTCCACTCAGAGATCCCATCTGAAAGTCACCAACTACAAGGACCACAGGTAGATAAAGCCACTAAGAGGGAAAGAAATCAGTGCAAAAAGGATGAAAACACCTACCTCTTCCAAAGGATCACAACTCCTCACCAGCTAGGGACCAAAGATGGATGGAGAATGAATCTGATAAATTGACAGAAACAGGCTTCAAAAGGTAGGTAATAACAAACTTCTCAGAGCTAAAAAAACATGTGCTAACCCAATGCAAAGAAACTAAGAATGTAGAAAAAAGTTTAGATGAGATGCTAACTGGAATAAACAGCTTAGAGAAGAATATAAATGAATTGACGGAGCTGAAAAACACAGCACGAGGACTTTGCAAAGCATACACAAGTTTCAATAGCTGAATTGACTAAGCAGAAGAAATGATATCAAAGATTGAAGATCAACTCAATGAAATAAAAGGAGAAGGCAAGAAAACAGAAAAAAGAGTGAAAAGAAATGAACAAAGCCTCCAAGAAGTATGGGATTATGTGAAAAGACCTAATCTACATCTGATAGGTGTACCTGAATGTGATGGAGAGAACAAATCCAAGCTGGAAAACACTCTTCAGGATATTATCCAGGAGAACTTCCACAAGCTAGCAAGCCAGGCCACCATTCAAGTCCAGGAAATACAGAGAACACCACAAAGATATTCCTCAAGAAGAGCAACCCCAAGGCACATAATTGTCAGATTCACCATGGTTGAAATGAAGAAAAAAAATGCTAAGAGCAGCCAGAGAGAAAGGTCGGGTTACCCACAAAGGGAAGCCCATCAGACTCACAGTGGTTCTCTCGGCAGAAAACCTACAGAACGGAAGAGAGTGGAGTCCAATATTCAACATCTTTAAAGAAAAGAACTTTCAACTGGATTTCATATCCAGCCAAACTAAGCTTCATAAACGAAGAAAAAAGAAAATCCTTTATGGACAAGCAATTGCTGAGAGATTTTGTCACCACCAGGCCTGCCTTACAAGAGCTCCTGAAAGAAGCACTAAAACATAGAAAGGAATAACCAATACCAGCCAATCCAAAAATGTACCAGATGGTAAGGACCATCGGCACAATGAAAAAGATGCATCAACTAATGGGCAAAATATCCAGCTAGCATCAAAATGACAGGATCAAATTCACACATAACAATATTAACCTTAAATGTAAATGGGCTAAATGCTCCAATCAAAAGACACACACTGGCAAAATGGATAAAACATCAAGACCCATCAGTGTGCAGCATTCAGGAAACCCATCTCACACACAAGGACAAACATAGGCTCAAAATAAAGGGCTAGAGGAAGATTTACCAAGCAACTGTGGAGCAAAAAAAGGAGGAGTTGCAATCTTAGTCTCTGATAAAATGGACTTTAAACCAACAAAGATCAAAAGAGACAAAGAAGGGCATTACATAATTGTAAAAGGATCAATACATCAAAAAGAGCTAATGATCCTAAATATATACACACCAAACACAGGAACCCTCAGATACATAAAGCAAGTTTTTAGTGACTTACAAAGAGACTTAGATTCTCTCACAATAATAGTGGGAGACTTTAAAACTCCACTGGCAATATTAGACAGCTCAACAATACAGAAAATTAAAAAGGATATCCAGGACTTGAACTCAGATCTGGACCAGCAGACTTAGTAGACAACTACAGAACTCTCCACCCAAATCCACAAAATATACATTCTTCTCTGCACCGCATTGCACATACTCTAAAATTGACCACATAATTGGAAGTAAATCACTCCTCAGCAAATGCAAAAGAACAGAAATCATAACAAACAGTCTCTCATACCACGGGGCAATCAAATTAGAACTTAGAATGAAGAAACTAACTCAGAACCACATAGCTTCATGGAAAGTGAACAACTGGCTCCTGAATGTCAACTGGATAAACAATGAAATGAAGGCAGAAATAAAGATGTTTTTTGAAACCAACGAGAACGAAGACACAATGTACCAGAATCTCTGGGACAAATTTAAAGCAGTGTCTAGAGAGAAATTTATAGCAATAAATGCCCACATGAGAAGCAAGGGAAGATCTAAAATCAACACCCTAACATCAAAATTGAAAGAGATAGGGGATGAAAAAAACTCAAAAGCTGGCAGAAGATAAGAAGTAACTAAGACCAGAGCAGAAACAAAGGAGATAGAGACACAAAAAACCCTTCAAAGAATCAATAAATCCAGGAGCTGGTTTTTCGAAAAGATCAACAAAATAGACAGACCACTAGCCAGATTAATAAAAAAGAAAAGAGAGAAGAATCAAATAGATGCAATAAAAAATGATAAAGGGGATATCACCACTGATTCCACAGAAATACAAACTACAATCAGAGATTACTACAAACAACTCTATGCACATAAACATGTAAATCTGGAAGAAATGGATAAATTCCTGAACACTTGCACCCTCGCAAGCCTAAACCAGGAAGTTGAAACCTTGAATAGACCAATAACAAGGGCTGAAGTTGAGGCATCAATTAATAGCCTACCAACCAAAAAACACCCAGGTCCAGAAGGATTCACAGACAAATTCCACCAGACATACAAAGAGGAGCTGGTACCCTTCCTTCTGAAACTATTCCAAACAATCCAAAAAGAGGGAATCCTTCGCAAATCGTTTTATGAGACCAACATCATCCTGATACCAAAACCCAGCAGAGACTCAACAAGAAAAGAAAACTTCAGGCCAATATCTGTGATGAATACTGATGCAAAAATCTTCAATAAAATACTAGGAAGTTGATTGCAACAGCATATCAAAAAGCTTATCCATCATGATCAAGTAGGCTTCATCCCAGGGATGTAAGAATTGTTCAACATACACAAGTCTATAAACGTAATCCACCACATAAACAGAACCAAAGACAAAAACCACATGATTATCTCAATAGATGCAGAGAAGGCCTTTGACAAAATCCAACATCACTTTCTGCTAAAAACTCTCAATAAACTAGGTATCAATGGAATGTATCTCAAAATAACAAATGCTATTTATGACAAACCCACAGCCAATATCATACTGAATGGGCAAAAACTGGAAGCATTTCCTTTGAGATCTGGCACTAGACAAGGATGCCCTCTTTCACCACTCCTATTCAATATAGTATTGGAAGTTCTAGCCACAGCAATTAGGCAAGAAAAAAAAATAAAGGGTACTCAATCAGGAAAAGAGGAAGTCAATTTGTCTCTATTTGCAGATGACATGATTGTGTCCTTTGTAGGGACCTGGATGAATCTGGAAACCATCATTCTCAGCAAATTGACACAAGAACAGAAAATCAAACACCACATGTTCTCACTCATAGGCAGGTGTTGAACAATGAAAACACATGGACACAGGGACAGGAGCATCACACACTGGGATCTTTTAGGGGGGCAAGAGAGGGACAGTGTAGGGGGTGGGGAGGTCGGGGAGGGATAACATGGGGAGAAATTCCAGATGTAGGTGACAGGGGATGGAGGCAGCAAACCACATTGCCATGTGTATACCTATGCAACAATCCCGCACGATCTGCACATATACCCCATAACCTAAAGTACAATTAAAAAAAAAAAGAATTTGCTCTATTATGAGCTGTTTTTTTAAGTTGAATTTTATTTTTAATTCATTGTAATATGAAAGTTTTTATTTTATAAAAAAAAGGCTAAAGAGAATGGAGCATTGAAAGAGCTGAGAAAAATGGGCTTGCCGAGATACATACATGTGTATCTATGTGTATGTATTTATTTATACAGAGATGTTTTCTGTAGACAAGGGAAAATCAATTTATGGTTGCAAATATTATAACTATAATTGCCCAGGTGGCATTGTGGATTCACTAGAAGGAACAATAATGGAACTTTGTGGATGATGGAAATGTCTGATATCTTTATCGGGATGTTGGTTTTCCAGGAGAACACATTGACCAGCTCTTATGAAAATATATTGTTATATTTCTGTCCTCTCCTATAAAAAGGGAACCTAGGCTAGGTATGGTTGCTCATGCTTTCAATCCCAGCACTTTTGGAGGCTGAGGCAAGAGGACTGCTTAAAGCCAAGAGTTTGAGACCAGTCCGGGCAACACAGTGAGATCTAGTCTCTTTTTAATAAAAGTGAATCTAAAAAAAGAAATGATGCTGTCATTCTAATAGCCTGAGCCTCACTTTCTGGCAGGACTATCTAAACATTGTGACAGTCTCACCAATGGTTGTTGTATTAGGCCATTCTTGCATTGCTATAAAGAAATATCTGAGAGTAGGTAATTTATAAGAAAATATATTTAGTTGGCTCATGGTTTTACAGGTTGCACAGGAAACATAGTGGTATCTGCTTCTGGGGCAGCCTCAGGAACCTTCCAATCATGGCGGAAGGCAAAAAGGGAGTAGGCACATCACAAGAACAGAGCAAAAGAGAATGGAGGGGGTATGCCACACACTTATAAATAATCAGATCTCATGAGAACTCAGAGTAAGGGCTCACTTATCCCAAAGGGGATGGGCTAAGCCATTCATAAGAGATAAACCCCCATGATCCAAACACCCTCACCAGGCTCATTTTCAACATTGGAGATTATAATGCCACATTAGATTTGGGTGGGGACATATATTCAAACCTTATTGTTCTGCCCCTGTTCCCTCCCAAATTTCATGTCCTTCTTACATGGTAAAATATGATCATACATTCTTAATAGTGCCTGCAAAGTCTTAACCAATTCCAGCATTAACTCAAAAGTTCAAAGTCTCAATTGAGACAAGGCAAATCCTTTCTACCTGTGAGTCTGTAAAATAAAAAACAAGTTAGTTAATTCCAAGATACAATGGGGGTATAAAGCTTTGGGTAAACATTCCCATTCCAAAGAGAAAAAATTGGCCAAATGGGGCTATAGGACCCATGCAAGTTCAAAACCTAGCAGGGTAGTCACTGAATCTTAAAGCTCCAAAATAATCTTTTACTCTATATCCCACACTGAAGGCTCACTGCTGCAACAGGTGGGCTCCCCATGACTTGGGCGTTTCCACCCCTGTGATTTTGCAGGGTTTAGCCCCTGAGGATACTTTTACAGGCTGGAGTTGAGTGCCTGTAGCTTTTCCAGATACAGGGTATAAGCTACTGGTGGAGCGAACATTCTTAGTTCTTGAAGGTGGTGGCTCCCTTTTCATTAACCCCACTAGGCAGTGCCCCATTGGGAACTCTGTGTGGAGGCTCCAACCGCACATTGTCACTCCCCTTTGTGAGGGCTTCTTCATTCCTACAGTACGCTTCTACCTGGCACCCAGGCTTTCACTCATACATCCTCTGAAATCTAGACAGAGGCTGCCAAGTGTTTTTCAGTCTTGCATGTTGTGCTCCCACAGGCTTAATATCACATGGAAGCTGCCACGGCTTACAGCTTGCATTCTCCAAAGTGGCAGCCCAAGCTGTACCTGGCCCTCTTTGAGCTGTGGCTGGAACTGAAACAACCAGGATGTGAGGAGCAGTGTCCCAAGGCTATGCAGGGCAGCAAGGCCCTAGCCCTTGCCTATTAAACCATTTTTCCTTCCTAGGCCTCTGGGCCTACGATAGGAGGGCTACCTCATAGGTCTCTGAAATATCTTTGAGGCCTTTCCCTATTGTCTTGATGATTAGCACTTGGCTCCTTTTTAGTTATGCCAGTTTCTCATCTTGCTCCATGGCCTGCTTTCTCTCCCCCCAAAAAACCTTTTTTTTCTCTGCCACATGGCCAGGCTGCAAATTTTCTAAATGGTTTTGCTGTACTTCCTGTTTAAATATAAATTCCAAGTTTAAGTCATTTCTTTGCTCCTGCATATGAGCTTAGGTTGTTAGAAACAACCAAGCCACATCTTGAACACTTTACTGCTTAGAAATATCTTCCTCCAGATGTCCTAGGTCATCATTGTCAAGTTTAAACTTCCACAAATCTGTACGGCATGGACACAATGCAGTCAAGTTCTTTGCAAAGGCATAACACACGTGATCTTTGATCCAGTTTCCAGTAAGTTCCCCATTTTCATTTGAGACCTCCTCAGCCTGGTCTTCATTTTTCATATCACTACCAGCATCTTGGTCACAATCATTTAACCAGTATCTAAGAAGCCCCAAACTTTCCTTCATCTCTCTATCTTCTTCTGAGTCCTCTAAACTCTTCCAGCCTCTGACCATTACCCAGTTTCAAAGCCTCTACATTTTCAGTTACCTTTAAAACAATGTCCTACTTCTCAGCACCCATTTTCTGAATTAGGCCAGTCTTACATTGCTATAAAGAAATACCTGGAATAGGTAATTTATAAGAAAAGAAATTCAATTGGCTTGTGGTTATGCAGGCTGTACAGGAAGCATAGTGGGTGGCATCTGCTTCTGGGGAAGCCTTGGGAGCCTTCCAATCATGACAGAAGACAAAGTGGGAGCAGACACATCACATAGCGTGAACAGAGCAAAAGAGAGAGGGGGTCAGTGGGGGGAGCTGCTACACACTTTTAAACGAGCAGGTCTTGCTAGAACTCAGAGTAAGAGCTCACTTTTCCCAAAGGAGATGGGCTAAGCCTTTCATGAGGGACACACCCCCATGATCCAAACACCTACCACCAGGCCCAACCTCCAACAATGAGGAGTATAATTAAACATGAGATTTGGGTGGAGACATATATTCACACAATATCCACTGTTTTCCCTCAGTCAAGACCAATTGAGACTTGCAATTACTTCTAATAAGTTTTGTTTCTCCTGTAGACTAATGTATTAAATGATACAAGCTGATATAGCACACCCTGAATTCTGAATTATATAACACATTCTGAATTCTCAGTGACAATAAAATTCTATTTTGTGCTTTAAAAAATTTACCTTCCCCAAGACACAGAGACAAAGACTAGAGATCTCTTTATAAGTTAAAGATCCTGCCAAAATCAATTAACTTACTTTTTCACCCTTTCGCTTCCCCCACCCAACTGCAGTCTTTCTGAAATGTTAAGTAAATGAGAAATCCAGGCCTTGGTTGGTTAACCAAATAATAAAACGTTATCTGGAAATTATTGCCTTTTCTGATACGTTTCTTTTTAGTCTGAGTCTCATGTTCTGGAAAACTGACATGAGTATAAATTGACCAAGAGGACTGTGTTTTTAAATACTTAACTGTGAATAAGAGGTGAAATAGTTAGACGGTTAGGACATTGAAATTTGGGGTTAAATTTCAATAGGAACAGAATTTTAACTGGATAAAAAGTATACTTTATTTTTTCATAAATTCAGCTCTTTTTAATATGCCCTCCAGCTGGAGGATATATGAAAGACTGACTTTTTCTGTTCTGTAGTCTTTTCAGTTTTCAAAAAGCTTTTCTCTCTACTGTTGCTAAGAGGGAAAAGAAACTGTTGCCAAGTAACAGGAAAATACAGTGTCCAGCACTTATCTCTTCCTCCCCAGCTGCATATCAAATGCACAACCTCAGCTGTTCTCAAGGACATGGTGTGAGTAAGATATCATCCAGAACTTTGCAATACAGGAGTTTCAGGCCTGTTCAACCTCATGTAGTTCATTGTTTCTGTAAATGTGATGCTCAGCTTTATATCTAATTTTTAATATTCCACCTTGAAAAACAAGTACATTACTAATGCAATTGCACTTTTCATTTACCTGAAGCTCTCTGCTTAATCGTGAGCAAGTAATTTGAAGGAAGCTTATCTTGTTTCATTTTTTCTTACTGACCAAGAACAGATGTCACATCTGACTTGCTTAACAAACTTTCTCTCTGTTCACAAGTAATAGGTAGGTAAAGAAATCTATTAAGATTCACCTTGATGTAACACAGAGTCACTTTGTGATTTGAAAAAGTTGCAGATACATATACAGGAAATTGAATCATCCAAAAGGCACCAAAATCCACAAAATATTAAATGAAAACTGACTTGAGAAACCACCAGAAAATAGCTATCTCTGGTGTCCCCTTCTCAGAAAATTTTTACCACTGTTGCTGTCCTATTTATACCAAGAGCTCACACCCAATTGGACCAGTGATTGACCTAAGGAGAGTTCATCTACTACATGAATTGAGAAAACTAAATGTCTTCTCTTGAAAATATGTATTAGGCAACACATAGTGAGATCACAGCTTGCACCGGGGCCATATAAACTTAGGGTCATGATAAATCATGTTCGGGCAAGACAAACTCATGTAGATAAAGAGAGAGATGTAAAGAAAATAAGAGAATGAGAGAGATTGTGCCACACCTGAGACTGGAAGAAGCAGAGGATAAGTATCCCTTGAGAGAAATAGAAATTGACTTTAATTAGACTAGATTTTATTAACATTAATTAGTTTTACTTTTCAATTATTCCTTTCAAATGTGCCCTACTAATTCCTTCTTTCCTTTGCTTGTAGAAAGCTTCTATAACTTTTTGGTAACTATTGGTGGTTAAAGTTGACTTCCACCTAGTGTAATACTCAAATCTCATACCTGATTCACAGTATTTGTTCCCCACCTTGCCCCTCTCATGTTTACCCCCTCTAGTCTCTTACTCCTCTTGCGGCTATCAGATCAAGAGGAAAGACATAAACATTAAGGTATTTGTCCCACTTAACTTGGCAATATTATCTCTGGTGTAAGCATCCCTAGATGTTTACTTCAGTCGGGTTCTATCTGATGCTGGATGTACCTGAGAAAATGATAGTTGTGATTTTCTTAGAATGGGCTTTACCTTGATCTTAGATCCCGCCACTGTTGGTGTTTCCCCAGACAGAGGTAGCCCTTTTCCTCTGTGATCCCCCTTTTTTTTTTTTTTTCATATTTGGTATCCCATTGCTTTGCCTAGTAGCTGGGCAGGTCTTCTGCCACTATATTAATTCACTTCCTCTTTCAATAAGTTATCCAACAACTGCTGAGATATTCTCTCTCTCCACCTGTTGGTAACAGAGAACAAAGATGCAATAGTGGTGGTCCCCATCATTTTTCTAAATATGCTTCATCATGCTTCCTCTTAGCCCTAATATATTGAGATATTCCAGATGATCCTTGGCCGGCTGAAATTTGTAGCCAATAAATTGACAACACCCCAAACTCAGAGGATACAAGTCAAGGTCCCCTAAGAACTTCCTTGTTATTTATTCCTTTAATTATAACACAATAGTGGGCTTTTAATTTCTGCAGTTTGACAAACATCCAGCCAGGAAAAAGATATCCAATTCTTTTTTTTAATTTTTTTTCAGCTGTCTCTCTTTTTCTTTTCTTTCTTTTTTTTTTTTTTTTTAATACTTTAAAGTTCTGGGATACATGTGCAGAACATGCAGGTTTGTTACATAGGTATACAGGAGCCATGGTGTTTTGCTGCACCTATCAACCAGTAATCTACATTAGGTATTTCTCCTAATGCTATCCCTCTCCTAGCCCCTCACCCTCCAAAAGGCCCTGGTGTGTGATGTTCCCCTCCCTGTGTCCATGTGTTCTCATTGTTCAACTCCCACTTATGAGTAAGCACATGCAGTATTTGGTTTTCCATTCTTGTGTTATTTTGCTGAGAATGATGGTTTCCACCTTCATCCGTGTCCCTGCAAAAGACATTAACTCATCCTTTTTTGTAGCTGCATATTCCATGGCATATATGTGCCACTTTTTTTTAATCCAGTCTATCACTGATGGGCATTAGTGTTGGTTCCAAGTCTTTGCTATTGTGAACAGTGCTACAATAAACATAGATGTGCATGTGTCTTTATAGTAGAATGATTTATAATCCTTTGAGGATATTACTAGTAATGGAATTGCTATTTCTTAGAATTATGACCAATCTCTCCTAGTGATTATCTTTGGCTGTTCCTTAAACTTGACTTTGACAGTGGTAAGAAGACCTCACTTTCTCTTTTTATGGTTGAGAAGGGGCAAGTGGTTTGGAAGGACTACACAGTAACCTCTACAGAGTAAACTCATTTTGGTGACTGTTCCCAAGTGTACTGCCAACATCCTCTGGCTCTTCTATCTGCCCACAAGACTCTTTTCATTCACCAAAAAGAAAGTGCTGGAGTGATATTTGGTAAGCTCTGCAGAGAGAGATCTGACATCCATTGTACATTGCTTATTGGAATCTTCTTTAGAAAGTGAAGCACTTAGAGCCTCTTGTCAGCTTAGCTTACAATTAGCCTTAACTGTGATTCCCAAATATCAGAAAAAGCCCCATTCAACATCATTTACACTGACTACAGCTTAAGCTTCCTTTTTCATGAGGCCTGGCTATATTTCCTGTCCTTGGTTTCTGTGACATCCATTATTAAAGTAAACCAACTACTTACTTTTCCAGTTTCTGTCCTTATGCCCAGATATTAACAAGCCAAGACAACAGATAAGTTCCCATTAAAATTTCTGTAGAGCAATGAGAAAAGGGACTAAGAATCTACTTGAAAGACAATCTTACACACACAAAAATAACAATTTGCCATATCATTTCAGGGAGTACTAAAGGGATTTTAAAAGACAATAGTCACTCCAAAAGCTATTGGTTGATAGCTGATAATCATGTTACCATCATTCAAAATCAGTAACTGAAAAATAGAATATTTAGAAAAAAAGAAGACAAGCTGCCCCTTTATTTGGAAAGCTTTGAATGTTGTCTTAAGACAAATATCCTCATACAAATAAAAATACTAATTTATATACCTAGGAATCAGAGTAGTGCCTAGGTTAAAATTCTTTAAAAAATAGAAAGTTAATTCAAAAATTTTTTTGTGTCTGTGGGTGTGTTAGGAGTTTCTATGTACATTTCATATATGCATGCATATACTATAAATGTACAGTTGACCCTTAAACATCATGCAAGTTAGAGGCACCAATATCTCATGCAGTTGAAAATTCATGTATAATTTTTAACTCCTCCCAAAACTCAAGTACTAATAGCCTGCCATTGACAGGAAGACTTATTGATAATATAAACAGTCAATTTACATATATTTCATATGTTATATACTATGTTCTTACAGTAAAGTAAGCTACAGGAAAGAAAATGTTATTAAGAGAATCATAAGGAAGAGAAAACATATTTACTATTCATTAAGTGGAAGTGGATTTTCATAAAGTTTTTCATCTTCATTGTCTTCACACTGAGTGGTTTGAGGAGCAGGAGAAAGAGAAAGGGTTGATCTTGCTGTCTTAGGGGTGGGAGAGATGTAAGAAGTAGAGGAAGTAAAAAGAGAGGCAGGAAAAGCAGGCATACTCACTGTAACTTGTATTGAAAAAGTGAGAGTGAGCCCATACTGTTCAAACTTGTGTTGCATAAAGGTCAGTTGTATGTGTATATGTGTATATATTTATACACATAAAGTTTAAACAGAAAGTTGTAGAAATAAAATAACATTGGGTTTATATTTAAGAAATATATTTGGTTATTATAAGTGTTGGAAAACTTAACTAAATTTTTAAAAAGAAAGCCTTAGAACATATTTTTATAGTTATTCTTTTTTTTTTTTTTTTTGAGACAGAGTTTCACTCCTGTTACCCCGGCTGGAGTGCAATGGCGCGATCTCGGCTCACCACAACCTCCGCCTCCTGGGTTCAGGCAATTCTTCTGCCTCAACCTCCTGAGTAGCTGGGATTACAGGCACACGCCACCATGCCCAGCTAATTTTTTGTATTTTTAGTAGAGACGGGGTTTCACCATGTTGACCAGGATGGTCTCGATCTCTTGACCTCGTGATCCACCCGCCTTGGCCTCCCACAGTGCTGGGATTACAGGCGTGAGCCACCGCGCCCGGCCTTTTATAGTTATTCTAATGTAAAACAGTAAGGTATGCTTTACTTTCAAACCTACTTTGGAGTTTTGCCTCTGTTACTTACTACTTGTGTAGTATTAAGCAAGTTGAACTTTCTAAATATCCTTTTTCTTCACCATCAGATGTCCCAAGTGTGTGATTTGTTGGATAGTGATGTTAATGGACAGCTGCTTCAGCTGGTCCTTCATAAAGCAAATTCCACAGCAATTTTTAGTCCAGTAATAAATGCCTGATTACAGACAAGAAAACAGCTATAATAATTAATATACTAGTGAAAACACAGAATGTTAATAATTCCTAAGGAAAGAGCCCACTTTTCCAACTACTCTTTGGACTCTCATCCCAGAAATTTGATTCTTAAGGGAGAAAAAGAGACATGGAAAGATAAATTTCTCAAACTGTTTTATATTTAAAAAACAAAACTACACTAATTAGGATAAACTGAATCAGATGATTCAAGCATAAGTTTCATATCCTTTTTGTATACCAAGTTACTTGGAATCTCTTTCTATAGGTTGGTTAAGAAAAATGTTTAGGAAATTACGATTTCTTTTTAATAAGCATTATTCAGGAAACAGATTACTTTTCTTCTGTGTGTGTATTTTTTGGAGGACAGTAGTATTGGGATTTAATCTAAAACATATTTAGAAAACATCAATCCAAGTATTTTATAGATGGATAGTTTTTTAAATATTGTGGGCCTATTTTGACCTATAGCCAAGTATATAACTTCACTTTATAATTATGTCATACCTACAAAATGTACCATACTTGGAAATGCCAAGAATCTAAACTCAAGGGCATTAAAGACTCTGCCAATATTAAAGACTTTGCCAATATTAAAATTTTTAATGTAGGACTTCTGTTCAGATGTTTCATAAAATGTCAGATTTAAATGAACATTTTTTTAATCCCTCAAATTAACTATAGAGATATGGAAACTTAGGATCCAATATTTGCTATTTCACTGATTTCTCCATTTGCTGATATGTTATAATCTTCAAATTGAAGCATTCACAAAAAATTTGCATTCCCATTTGCAACAACATGGATAAACCTGGAGGACATTATCAAGAGTGAAATAAGCTAGAAACAGAAAGAAAAAGACTGCATGATCTCACATACAGATGGAATGTTTTTTAAATGTTAAATACATAGAAACAGAGAGGAGAACAGTGGTTACCAGGAGCTCAGAAAGGGAAAAATGGAGAGATGAATGTGGAAGGGGACAAACTTGTAGTTATGTAGGATGAATAAGTATAGAGGTTGAATGCACAGCATGAGGAATATAGTTATAATATTGTATTGTGTAATAAAAAGTAGCTAAGGGAGTAGATTTTAGGTGCATTTACTACAAAAAGAGGTAATTATGTGCGGTATGGATATGATAGTTGCTTGACTGTGGTTATCATTTTATTGTATATATGTATATCAAAACATCATGTTACACACATTAAACATGTACAATACAAATAGATTAATTAATTAAATTTTAATTTTCTTGTTTATTGGTGATAAATTTGAACCTACCTCATAGTTTAAATGTTATATGATATTTTATTTAATGTGTGTATATATATACATCTATAATATAGTATTATATAATATAGCCTATATTACATATGATATTATATTCTATAAAATACATAATATATAATATATGCAAATGTGATGTATAATACCTAACATACCATAGATAATAAAGTGCCTTTTATTTGAAAAGTGCTCAATGGTTCATTGGACAATTAGTCATTTCATTAAAAATTTTAATGTGGGCCTGGCATGGCAGCTCATGCCTGTAATCCTAGCACTGTGGGAGGACAAGGCAGGCTGATCATGAGGTCAGGAGTTCAAGACCAGCCTGACCAACATGGTGAAACCCTGTCTCTACTAAAAATTAAAAAATTAGCCAGGTGTGATGACATGTGCCTGTAATCCCAGCTACTCAGGAGGCTGAGGCAGGAGAATCTCGAACCTGGGAGGTGGAGGTAGCAGCGAGCTGAGATTGAGCAACTGCACTCCAGCCTGGGTAACAGAGTAAGACTCCGCCTCAAAAAAAAAAAAATTTAATGTGATGCATTAATCCTTTAATACTATTGTTATTAATATTTTATAATGTGGATTTCATGTCTTTATCTTCAATTTTGAAAAAAAAAAATGCTTACAGACCCTTATTCCAACTCCTGGCTGCATAACATGACTACTCAAGAGGCTTTACTCTATCAATATAAAGTATATAAAGAAACTTATAGGTTGTTATGAACTGAGTTCCTGTGTCCCTCCAAAGTTCAAATGTTGAGAACCTAACCCCTAATCTGTTGGTATTAGGAGGTCAGGCCTCTGAGAGGTAGGTAGGTTTAGTAGATGAGGTCATGATGGTAGATCCCGGTGATAAGATTAGTGTTACTATAGGGAGAGGAAGAGACCAGAGCTCTCTTTCGGCCGTGTGAGAATGTTGCAAGAAAGTAGCTGTTTGTAAGCTAGGAAGAAGGCAATCTCCAAAAACCAAAGTGGCCAACATCTTAATCTCAGACTTCCTAGCCTCCAGAAGTGTAATAAATAAATTTCTGTTGTTTAAGCCACCCAGTGAGTAGCATTTTGTTATAGAAGTTCGAGCTAAGACATAAGTCTTTCTAGAAAGGAATTTTACACAATGTATTTAGAGTTGCTATATTATTTTCTCTTTTTAACAAGTAAGTCTTTTAGGAATATATCCTAAAGCAATAGACATTTGCACAAATATGGATATGTGTGCATATGTCGGTATATATATATATATGTTATCAAATGTTATTATTTTAAGAACTTAATTAAAGTATCCAGCGTTTTTTATAATAGCTAAAAATTAAAAACAAAGAGTCCAAAAACAGAAGAATAATTACATTGTGCTAGTAGAATATTAGGCAACCACTGAGAGTGAAATTTTTATAGATGTCATAGTGAAATGGAAAATGCTGTGACAAATATATTTTAAGCTGGACATTATATTTCTAGATGTATACATCACATCACAAATAAAAGCTACACATATCAAGTAAAAATACGCATAGGGATACAAAAATATTTTAGTACATTAACATTAGTTAACAGCATAATGAGCATATAGACGATTTTTTTTAAGTTTACCTTTCTTTAACTTTCAAACTCTTCAGATAACTGTGACAACTAATTAAAAACAAAAGTTCTAATGGATAAACAATGTTGAGGCTGGATCACATAATAGAAGTAAGAATGTGACTTTTGTGCATTTGAGTGTTATTCTTATCACTGTCACGTTCTACATGACCTTGACAACATTACTTAACTTCTAATGCCTCAGTTTTAAGGAAGGAGAGTGACGTCATAGAGCCAGTGTAAGGATTACCCCAGCTCATACATAGAAATTGGCAAATAGAATGCACTCAACAATTATTAACTACAACTAAACTAAAATTATATAATTTTCACAAGTATTTTGTAATCTCCAAAGCAAACTCTAAGACAATCTGTTTCTTTACTATTTATGTATTTTGATGATCCAGTACTCATTTTGAGCTCTGGTGTGTGAGTACCACCCTGGAGGACATTTCTCAAGATTACTGTTTGCATAATGTGTATAGTCATCACAATTTACTGGGGAACTTTGTAAAAATACATAAGGCTGACTCTATTCCCCAATTTATACATGCTGGATAAATTCTCATTCAGTTAGTTCAGAATTATGTCCAAGAATTTGTACAGTTACAAAGTGACCCAGGTAATTCCATGAGATAAGAACCATTGGTCCAGATTCACCAAATACTGGTTAGAACGTGTTAATTTTAAATAAATATACACCTATTCTGAGTATCATGCAGAATGCTGAATTGTCAAACTAAAGAAATACAAGGTGGAATATTTAAATTCCCAGAACATTTAACCTGACGATTTTCCTTCATAGTAGAGGCCAGTGGCAAGGAGTTTTGCCTTAGGCATGGTGTCATCAGGTAGCACAAATAATTCACGAAGAATAAATATGTTACTGAGGCAGTTTGTTTCTCAGGTTTTTCAGTCTAAACAGCAAAATTATAGTTTCAGTGAGGCCAGGAAGGCTGTGAGGGTATTGAGTCACAGGAGTTGCCAAGTGAGGGGAGAAAGGGTGATGCTCCTTCCATATCACTTTCTTCCCATAGATATTGTCAATGACTGTCTCCTTGACCAAACATTAGCTAGAATCTCCTGAGCCCTCTTTTCAACTAGGACTTGGTTTGGTCCCATTCTTTGCCTGCTGAGCCTAATTTTATCAAAGAATCCTACTAAGCCAATTTAGAGAGCTTCCTCCAACTCAACACCCAATCAAGTTCCTCTTCCCCTACTCTTGATACCTAACCAAGTTCCTCTTCCCCTATCCTTAATACTTAACCAAGTCTGCCTTAGTAATTTTCCATCCATTTCTTCACTCTGCACATTGGCTGTACATCTTTACTTGTCCCTGTTATATCCTGAGTTGAGTTCAAGCTCTCTTTCCTGTTACATTAGTCTTGACCCTGTTGCAGTGGTCTTGAATAAAATCTTCCTTGCCTGTTTAACTCTGTCCAGTACAATATTTCTCTAACATCTGAAGTTCTGCTATCACAGAGCTTTCTCATGTTCTGGCAAATTAGAAGGAAGCTTTCTAGCCAGGTCTTTTTAGTCAAGTGGGACTGAGGAGAGTCAAATGGCTTCACTGTTCCCAGAAAGTCTAAAGGAAGCACCCTTGCTGTTGCCTAAGGAAGTCCTCTTGGCTAATGGAGAGTGAAGTTACATTAAATTCTTGGCACAGGTAATGCTTTTGATCAATGCTTGGAGGCTAGGGGTTCTGCAGGGCTAAGCACTTAGTTCCCAGGCGTAGGTAATGGATGAAATTATCTCAAGGGCTGCTAGTGATGGCGAGCATTCTGAATGCTGACTCTTTGTGTACATTTTGTATATCCAAGGTACACTCGTACCTTGTACATTTTCTTTCTCCAAAGGTGCAAGTGTACCTTGTAAACTTTCTTCTATAATTTGTACCTTAGTCCTTCCTTTTGGGACCCTCCTGTTGCTGTTTACATTTTCTTTATTTTTCTCCAATCGCCCAAACTCCAGGCTATTTCTCTGCTTTAGTATGACAATATTTTCTCTCTTTTTGTGTATTTTCTCACAGTAATTGTCTATGTACATGAGTGTGCACCATTTCATTAAGGCTTGAGCATGTTATGTTCAAAAGCAACAATGCTTTACTTTTGTTCTGTCTCTGCATTTCTGCTGTATCATGCCTTTCTTGAACCCTCATACCTGAGAGTCCAATTAGCAAAAGAAAATAATAGAAAAATAATTACCTCAGCTAAACTTCAAAAATGCCATCTTACAACATAAGTAAAACAAGACACAGAGGTAAATTATTGCATAAATGAATCAATTTGGAAAGCCACATACTCTTACATTTACAATTTATCCTGTGTCATTGCTCCAAAAACTCCAGTGGCTTCTCAGACACTCAAAAATATTTGACACCTTTAACTATTTCTAACTTTACTCATTTTCAGGTGACAAATGCCATGTGGATTTAATCCATGCTTCTCTACACGTTGGGAATCACCAAGAATCTCTTTGTCAGTTTACACATTCCAAAGATACATCAATATCAGTCGGATTAAGGACAGTTGAATGAAATTTGAATTTAGCTCTAGTAGTCCCATGCATTATGATTAACTCTGTTTGAAGATCATGCATCCAAATTTCTCAGCAGAAAATTTTCCCTCTGACAATATGTGGTATCATATTAACAAGTCAAAAAATTAAATTCAAGTCTGTTGAAACTTGCCATATGAAGCATGTTATTTCTATATGTATTATTTATTTGTATTATTATATTTTATATTTATTAGACACCTAAAAATAATTAAGAGGATGATGATTACTCCACCTCTAACTGGGTATTAGGTGTTCATGTATTATATTCCAGAGTTCCTATTTCATAAATAGATTTATCTGCTCGAATATGTTGCCTCTGAAAAAAAATTTTGTTTACATATTTTTACTTAGAAAAATCTGTGTTGAGATTACCCAAAGAATATACTTAGGCAGCCACCACATAGCAAAGCATATGAATGTCAGCTCTTCTGATACGTCTGAAGACATTCTATAATACAAAAAAGGTTGAGCTGCTAACATTTTTAGAACAATGGGCAAAGAAACCTATTTTTTGTAAAAATATTTACAGAAATATTTTATAAAAATAATTATTTGAGAAAATATTTACTGAATGATTTTTTTCAATTGTTTGTACTTTCTCATGCTATTTCACCTGGGGTATGTATTTCCCAAATAAACATTTACTTTAGTGACTCTTGTGCATGCTAGGCATCATGCTCAGTGCTTTCTATTAAAGGTAAATAGGGTCTTTGCCTTATTCAAGCACATCATAAATTATGCTTCATTACACTCAACTAACATCTGTGGTCTCTGGCCACTCAGGATGTTTGTGGAGGAGACAGCAAGGCTGAGAAAGTCCTAGTGCTGATGGTTTTGTGTGCTTTTTAAAATTTAAACATTTCATTGTCAAATAAAGATTGAACATATTCAAGGTATATATTTGATATATATTATGTAATGATTATTATAACTATTTGATATACATATACACTATGTAATGATTTGATAACATGTCAAATGGATTTGATTTGATATACATATATAACTATTATTATAACCAAATTAACATAGCCATCACCACCTATGCTGTATATTAGATTACTATAACATGCTCATCTTATTGCTAAAAATTTATACCCTGTGACCCATTTCTCCCAGTCCTTAGCCCACGGCAACACCATTCTACTATCTGCTTCTGTAAGTTCAACTGCTTTGGATTCCACATATAAGTGAGATCATATAGATTATATGTCTTTTGGTGTCTGGCTCGTTTCACTTAACATAATGTCTTCTAGGTTTATTCATGTTGTAGCAAATGATAGAATTGCTTCTTTTTTATAGCTGAATAATATTCCATTGTAATACGTACTATAATTTCTTTATCTATTCATTAGTCAATGAACACTAAAGTTTGTTTTTACATCTTGGATACGGCGAGTAATGCTGCAATGAACATGGGGGTACATATAACTCTTCCATATACTAATTTAGTTTTTTTTTTTTATATATTCTCAAAGATAATATTGTTGGATTATATGGTAGTATTACTTTTAACTTTTTGAGGAACCTCCATACTGTTTTCTATAATGGCTGTTTCAATTTATGTTCCCATAAATCATGTACAAGAGTTTCCTTTTCTCCACATCACTGTTATTCGCACACTTATCTCTTGTCTTTTTATAAAAGCCATCCTAATAAATGTGAAATGATATCTCACTGTGCTTTTGTGTTTCTCTGACGATTAGTGATGTTGAGCATCTTTTCATATACATGTTGGCCATTTTATGTCTTCTTGGGGAAAATGTCTGTTCAGGTCTTTTGCCCATTTTAAAAAATCAGGTTATTTAGATTTGTGGGGATTTAGGGGATGGGGTTGGTTTTGCTATTGAGTTGTGTGTACTTCTTGTATATTTTAGATATTAATGCTTTACCAGATGTAGGATGTGCAAATATTTTTGCCCATTTCATAAGTTCCTTTTTCATTTTGTTGTTACCTTTGCTGTGCAGAAGCTTTTTAGTTTGATATAGTCACACTTGTTTATTTTTGCTTTGGTTGTCTTTATTTTGGATGCCCTATCCAAAAATAATTGCCAGGACCAATATCAAGGAGTTTTCTTTCCATGTTTTTAATCTAGGAAGTTTATGGTTTCAGATCTAACAGTTAAGTCTTTAATGCATTTTGAGTTAATTTTTGTATATGATGTAAAAAAAGAGTACAATTTCATTCTTTTGCATGTGATCACCCAGTTTTCCCAGCATCATTTATTGAGTTTGCTTCTGATATTCTTTCATCCCTAACATTCTAATATTATCTCATTCTTATGACCTCAATTATTTCAAAGTTTCTTATTTTTAAAGATGCTTCTTTGAGGGTTAAGGCTCATGACAATATACCATTTCTGTGGAAGATCCTGCATTAACTCTGTGGAAACTGTGGATAAAATGGGTAGAATGTATTTTCATTTTCTTGGAGAGAATTACTTCTAATGTTAAAGTCCAAGTGCTTCTTCATTTTTCCATATGCTAAATCTGTCTGAATTTATTTATCATCTACTCCTAATACGGTACTTACTTTGGAATGGATAAGGAAAAGCTGTAATTGGAGCAAGAGAAAGAAAATCTAACAAATGTAAACCCTCTTTTTAATCACTTTATAAATCACATTTGTATTTAGTTTAATGGCTCTGGAGTCACATAGACATCTGTTTTACCATCACTCTTCCTTTATTTATCCGAATTTCCAACTGATATTAAATAAATAGTTACTATTACAATTTACAAATCATAATAGTTAACTATTTATTTAAGATCAGTTGAACTTTAGATATTATTTATATGATAACGTAATCTAAGAAACGCTTCAGGATATTATATCTCCATTTCATAGATGAAGAACTTTATTTAGAATCAGAGAATATTTTAACTAAATCTCCCTTATTGCTTATGAACATACTTATACTTCACTCATATAATAGCAGCTCTTTGTAGGTGTCCATGTTGGTCAATTGTTAATGAGAAAGGGGTTTTTTTCCTCTTATGGGGCTTAAAATCATCCATCACTTAAACAGAAATTGAGTAAAATACCCTAGGCTTACTATTGAAGGAACAAAAGTGGAAATTGCTTTAAAACTATGTTGTCAATTTGGCCTTTGTTCTACATCCCTTTTACTTCTCTGAGAAAGCGACTTCCATAACCACAACTATGCCTTTCACTGCTTTATATTCTCTTTTTTTCTTGGAATGGTTTATTGTTGGTTTGTCATCAGACTATGAGTAAAGCTGAAATCTTTTATATTTGCAGTGTTGGTTCTATGTACTCAATGTGCTTATCTATTGAGATTTTATACAGAGGAGGATGTGCATACCCTTTAAGCCATTGATTCAAGAGAGAATGGAAAAGAGGCGTTCAGAAACTTTTGGCCTTTGTTACACACTTGGGCATGTCAATGGCCAATAAATGAGTGAATGACAAGACATCCCACTCCGTCTCCTTTGCTGATAGCAGCCATCCTGTTTTATTATTATGTTGTATGTAGGCTGTTCTGGTGAGAAGGAATAGGCACCAAGGTGAGAAGGAATAGCCTAGAGAAGTTAACCTAGATAAAATTTTATAAAAATCTATTTTTATAATCTGGACTGAGACACATCAGCTCTCAGCATGACAGCATCAGGAATCCTGAAGTTAATAAAATTCTAGATTTCTTTGAGCTAGACTGGTCTCTGCCTTCACTGTATTACCAGGTGATGCAGGAAAGGCCGCCATCTCTCTGGGCATATGTTGCCTGTGCCTGCTTTTCTGGAGAATTCTACACTTTCAAGTTTCTGTTGGTTGATTTATTGGGCACATACCACCTCTACACTCTTAATTTACTATAGCTCAGGATCAAAATAGCTTTACAAGCTCAGTATGTTTCATGATCACGGGGGAAAAAATCCATTTTCACAAATTCTTTATACAGTTTTCTTGAATTCCAGCATAGTATCTAACTGTAGTGGTTTTAAGAGTCTTGACTTGAAATGATGTTACTGTTAGTATTTTCCCTTTCAATACGTGTGTGTGTGTGTGTGTGTGTGTGTGTGTGTGTGTGTGTGTGTAGTTTATCATCTTATCAATTATACTTGCCACTGAAAAAGAAGCTTAGCTGGCTAGGCATGGTGGCTCATGCTTATAATCTTAGCACTTTGGCAAGCCAAAACGAGAGAATTATCTGAGGCCAGGAGTTCAAGACCAGCTTGAGCAACATAAAGAGACCCCCTCCATCTCCATGGAAATAAAAAATAAATTAAAAATTAGCTGGTTCATGCCACTACACTCTAGCCTGGGTGACAGAGCAAGACCCTGTCTCTATTATTTAAAAAGTAGCTGATACTTGAGTCATTTTAATATGAACTCTGTTTTCAGGGCTTCAATTTTCAGATTTCCCTTAGACAATTTTTTAAGAACTCAGTTAAATGCGGACTTTACAAAGGTTCACAAAGTGACCCTAAGACTTGCCCTTATTTATATTGGTTTGTGATATTTGTCATAAAATTAGAATAGATGAGTAGCAAAATTTGCCCATCAGTTAACTAATTGTATTAATATATTCCCTACAGAAAGCTCTTCCTTTCTGAGTTAGAGATTTCCCATGGGGTTGGTTGGATTTGCCCTTTTCTTTGCAGAGTTGTTATGCAGGTCCAGTAAATTAGAGAAGGGGGTGCTAGGTAAGTTTAAAAGCACTATAAAAATCCAGAATATTATAACTAATGCATCTTGCTTTCCAGATGTTTGACAATACTTGGTCTGTTCAGTTTATATTTTAGATATTTGATATTTCTATATTCAAATCTGTTTACATTCTTGGTATAATTTTAATTTTTTATATATACTTTAAATTTAAAAAAATTAAAATCCTTTAAAAAATCTACTTACTCTGAAGAACATTTAAAGAAATATAATTTGGGAGAGTAAAGTTTATTCTGACAGAAAACTCCCTTAATATGACTGACTGATGGTCAGTGTCTCAGGCAGAAGTACTATGAGAGTATTCTTAGGTCATATATTTGATTTAGAAATGTATTTCAATTTTACCAAATAATTTAATGGAATAATAGAAAGTATATTTGTTAAATTTATAATTTGTGCACACCTAATAGAAACAAATATAAAAATCTTGAAAGTTTTTTTCATTCTAAAAAATGGGCTTAGCTTAAAAAGCTGAAATATAACAAAAATGCATATAAATTTCTAGATGTGTTTCAAGTAATCAGAATGAGATAAATAAGATTATGCAAAATCCAATGATATTTACTGTAAAAGATAATTTTATTCTTGCTAATTTTAATCTCAAATACTTAGACTACATTAACAGATATTCAGCATCCAGGGTATGAAATAAAAATTATACTCTACCATGTGTGTAACAATGTACATTTTAAATTGTCTGCTCAAACCCTTATTTCTAAGGCATTGGTTGAATGAACAGTGGTTGAATAAACATAATTCATATGGTGTTATGTTATTCAATTATAATAAAGAATAAGAAATATTTGTTATTAGGTCATATAATATCCAAGTTATATTACTAAAATGAAAAAAGGTAAGGAAAGTATAAATGATACACTGTCTTTTAAAAAAAAATAAGAAGACGTAAACATATGTATATATACATAAAATTTTAAAGGTGGCTATTTATAAAGGTGACAATACAGGAGGCATGTATAGAACTTCTTTGAAGGTATATTGCTTTAGATACTTGATTTTGAAACGTCTAACATATTTATGAACATAAAACAAAACTGTATTTTAAAAAGAAGGAAATCTCTAAAAATCAAAAATAAAACAAACAAATCAAATGTGCATATAGTTGGTGATATATCAATATAGAAAAGATTTATTCTAACTGAATTAATAACTTGCATATCTGTAGCGAATTATAACGTAAGGAGAAAAGAATTTTATTTAATTTATTTATTTATTTTAAGACAGAGTCTTACTCTATCACCCAAGTGGAAGTGCAGTGGCATAGTCTTGGCTCACTGCAACCTCCATCTCCCGGGTTCAAGAGATTCTCCTGCCTCACCTCCCAAGTAGCTTGGACTACAGGCATGCACCACCATGCCAGGCTAATTTTTGTAATTTTAATAGAGACAGGGTTTCACCATGTTAGCAAGGCTGGCCTCAAACTCCTGACCTCAGGCAGTCCACACACCTCGGCCTCCCAAAGTCCTGGGATTACAGGCATGGCCACTGCACCAGACTTTTCCCTTTCTTTCTTTCTTTCTTTCTTTTTTTTCCCTTCCTTCCTTCCATTCTTTCTCTTTCTCTCTCTCTCTCACTCCTTCCTTCCTTCCTTCCTTCCCTCCTTTCCTTCCTTCCTTCCTCTCTTTCTCTCTTCCTTTCTTTCTTTTTTTGATAGCATCTAGCTTTATTACCCAGGCTGGAGTGCAGTGGCCCAATCTTGGCTCACTCACTAAAACCTTCACCTATTGAGTTCAAGCAATTCTTCTGCCTCAGCCACCCAAGTAGCTGGGACTACAGGTGCATGCCACCATGCCCAGATAATTTTTGAATTTTTTCATACAATATTTTTTGTATGTTTTTAATATTTAGAGATGGAGTTTCACCATGTTGGTCAGGCTGGTCTCAAACTCCTGGCCTCAAGTGATTTACCTGCCTCAGCTTCCCAAAGTGCTGGGATCACAGGCATGAGTCACTGTGCCTGGCCAGAACAAAAGAATTTTAAAACTTTTCTTTAGTAGTTATATTTTAGATGGTAGGTTATTGATAATATTTTTACTTGAGATTGTTATTCTGTAATATAGAATAAAACAAGTGGATAATTACATGATATTCTATTTCTGTTTTTCCTGAAGATGTTCTTGTTGATGCTAATAGCAACAATAACCATGATATATGCAATATATCATATATGATTAAAACCACAAGTTTATTTAGTTAATTCCTAGGGAAAAATATTCTGCAAATTACTAGCTACAGGATAAATTTAATCTTGCTTTCCTATATTCATTCTGTCACTGGAGAAGGGAAAAGTTGCTCTTTATAGAAATAGCTCAGCTGTTAAGAATTAATGTTAAATTTAGAATGTTGCCATTTTGTAAATCCCATTAAATGAATGGCTCTAGTCATTAATTATAAACAGCTGCTAATATCACTGAAATAGAGACAACCAGATATCATATGTCTCCTGATGGAAGAATATTACATTACCTAAGAAGTATTGTTGTGAAAAAAATTGAACACAAATGAGATCAAGGCTATAGATACAACTTACAGAAAATAGAGACATCAGAGGTACAAGTTAAACCACACTGTATAAAACTGCAAAGCACAGATGACTCTGTTTCTTTAGAAATACCCTTGTAATATATTTGTTTCATACATATATGCCAAAATTAGATATTTGAAGATAAGGTATTATGAATAGTTTTAAATGTGATATGAATATTGTGTTAGTTACCAAAGAAAAATTTCTTTATTTCAGAGATATATACAGAACTATTTGTGAATGAAATTATTTCATGTCTGAAACGTGTTCAAAATAATGCAGTCAAGAATGAGTAGGATATAGACAAACTGATAGTGTCAATATTGGATATGGGATAAGAAGATTTATATTATATTTTACAGGTACAAATGTGATATACATTATATTATATATAATGTAATATAAACATATACAAATGTTTATATAATATATTTTACATTTACAAATTTCACATGTACAAAAACAGGAAAGTTGTAACTTTTATTATATGTTATAACTTTCCTGTTTTCATACATGTAAAATTTTCAATCATCTATAAACATTTCATGAAATATGGAACATCAAATTCTTTTTAAACTCTTTCTTTAAAAACATATGGAAATAAGAATTAATGTGCATTAATTAACATGTGGATAATAGACATTCTTCAAGATACAAACTTCAGCTCTCAACAACAACAAAAAGGAATCTCTAGGTTACAGAAATGCAGAGACAACTGAAAAACAGAGAAGTCGAAATGGAACTCAATCATTGGGCTATTGTGGATGGAGGAGCAGGAAAGGATTCAATCTTAGTAACCTAAGAGTTTGAGCAAAATACTCAGACTATGGCAGAGGGTGAGGACAGGGACTTCTGTGAGACTGAGATTTGAAAATGCTACCCCTTCATAAACTTAATCACTGAGATGGGAATTTGGAAATGATACCTCCTTCATAAACTTTATGTCTGAAAGACTCACAGAGAAAATTGTCTACATCACAAGGAATTGACAAAGAAGATTGTCCGTCCTAATCTGGGATCTGGGTAACCAATAAAAACACAAAAGAGTCTCTAACAGCCATGAGAAATTAAATAAAGCCTCACTAGATATGTGTTCAAGACATAAAACATTACAAAACAAGAGAAAACTGTATCATAAAAAGGATCACATAATACAGAAATATAATTAAAAATAGCAAAAATTTGGTAAAACAGATCAACAATCTACAAGAGAAAGTAAAATAAACTTGTCTAAAATGATAAGCAAAGAAGTAATACAGAAGTCCTAAGATCTACAAAAATATTATGAAAAAGAAACAAATGAAAATTCTAAAAAACGCTGTGATAAAAATAGTCACTGGTACTCAAACTGTGTAGATGTATTAATCAGCAGAGTAGACACAGTTGAAGAAAATGAAAATTATTGATTTGTGGTAAGAACACTTAACATTCTTTCTTATTATTTTTCAAGAATGAAATATACCATCATTAACTACAATAGTTATCACATTGTGCAATATAATTTGAGTTTATTCCTTTTATCTAACTGTAATTTTCTGTACTCTGTCAATCATCTCGCCCATTCCCCAATCATCCCAACCTCTGGGAACCATCATTCTACTATCCTCTATTTCTATGGGATCAATTGTCTAAAAATTCCAATTCTTTTTTTGAGACTGTCACCCAGGCTGGAGTGCAGTGGCACAATCTCAGCTCACTGCAACCTCCGCCTCTCAGGTTCAAGCAATTCTGCCTCAGTCTCCTGAATAGTTGGGACTACAGGCACACACCACCATGCCCAGCTAATTTTTCTATTTTTAGTAGAGACGGGTTTTCACCATATTGACCAGGATGGTCTCAATCTCCTGACCTCATGATCCACCCGCCTCAGCCTCCCAAAGTGCTGAGATTACAGGCGTGGGCCACAGAACCTGGCTCTCCAATTCTATTTTTTTAAAAAATGAGTGAGATATGCAGTATTTATCTTTCTGTGCCTAGATTATTTTACTTAGCATAATGTTCTTCAGGTTCATCCGTGTCATTGCAAATGAGAGGATATGCCCATTGGACGTGGAGAGCAATGGGTGGCAAGTAGTCTGGATGTCCTACTTTATTAGTTCATTTTCACACTGCTATTGAGAACTACCTGAGATTAAGTAATTTAGAAAGAAAAGAGGTTTAGTTTGCTCACAGTTCTGCATGACTGGGAAGGCCTCAGGAAACTTATAATCATTATGGATGACAAACAGAAAGCAAGGCACATCTTACATGGTAGCAGGAGAGAGAAAGAGGAAAGGGGGAAGAGCCACAATTTTAAACCATCAGATATTCTGAGAACTCACTCACTATCATGAAAACAGCTTGGGGGAAACTGCCCCCATAACCCAATTACCTCCCACCAAGTTGCTCTCCTGACACATAGGGATACAATTCAAAATGAGATTTGTGTGTGGACACAGAGCCAAACCATATCACCTGCAAAGACACATTGCATGCCAGAAGGTTGGGGACAAACCCTTCAAATATTCAGGGCCTGACATATCAGTGAAGTTTTAAAAGTCTGATGATCTGGAGGATGTCCTCTCCATGAATAGAATATGTTACTATATCCTGTATCCCATACCACTAAAACAACACAGCTCTTGGTCTACTGGTTTGGATTTCACAGACAAGATAAAACACACTTAAAACTAGCACTCTAACCCTTTTTCTGTGTGACTTGAAAGGATTCCAATTTCAGGGGGGACCCAGAGCAAGCACAGGCACTACATCAGATTTAGGCTTTAGTATAAACTGTCTTACTACTCAGGCCACATAATCCAGTAGATCTGGTTAAACCAGAGGTACTCATCATAGACAAAGATGCCCTGTGGAGTCTCTGCCAGATTCCAGTAAGAAATTTTCAGACTGTACTCTCCAGTATGGGTGTAATGTCTTTTTCTTTTATAGCTGCTTGAAAAGCAGCTTCTGTTGGGTTCCTGGGTTCCTGCAGCCTGTTACAGCCTAAGTGCCGGACTCAGACATCAGTAACTGTGCAACTGGAGCTGTTGACTGCAAATTGATATTATTATGTCTTTCAAGTCACATTTTTAGGCAGGAGCAGCACCCATTTTTCATATGCTGGTAATGATACATTTGATATGGCCCCTATGCAAGTCTAGAAACTAAAAGTACCTAAATACTTGGCCCAAACCATTCATGTTGTTGTCTTTGTTGCATTATAACCTCACTTTCAGCTCACACTTAAAGCTTCATAAGGTGGTGGGGAAGGTATCTTGAATTAATGAACAGAGAAGAATAAAACTCTGTCCTGGTTCGTAAATATATCATCTCTATATATGTTTGTGTGAATAAAATCATACTTCTGTTTCACTCAATTTCACCTGCTATAGATAGCTAGTTTCAGGATAGCAATGAGGAAAACTTTTCTCCAGAAGTAGATCAGTGTATTTGTTCGTTATATCTACAAAAAGTAGACTCAAGTAAAATTCTCTCTCTTCATAAATATATATGTGTGTGCATGTGTGTATATAATAGTCCTGGGTCATGGCAAATATTTTGAGTTGTTGAATTGAGACCTCAAGGAAGCAATATTGGAAGATTAAAGACAAAAGGTGAGGCAGAAACATGAGTATGAACCTCTGGAAATAGGCACAAAAGTTGTTGTGTGTCATGTCAGTGACTATCAGAGAAGCCATGGTAGAAGAGGGTCTCAGCCACCAGCTGGAGAGAATCACTTGACAGTGAATATATTAGCCAGCCTCTGCCTTCACACCCACCCATACTCCATACTCCCTCAACAGGCTCACGAACAGCCCAGCTATGGTGCTAGAAATAGAGACTATCCATGGCCCTTTCACTGAGACCAGTCAGGTGAAAATAAAGCTAAATATCCTACTTGTTAGTGCAGTTACTAAACCCACAATACAGTGCTATTCCTCACTTGGCAAGTCAGTTATATTAAACCTCCTCCATCCTGGAAGAAACCATAGGTTTGTTCTTATTGAAATAGACTAGTATTCCAAATATTAATCTGCTCTTTAGTCCATTATGCCTTTGCCAGCACCACTATCTAAGAGCTTATGTAGTGTCTGAATTACCAGCATAGGATTCCATGCAACATAACCATCCACCATGGAACTCATTTTGTAATAAAGGAGTTGTAACAATCGACACATGATCCATTGTTCAAAGTGAACATATATTACATCATCTGGAAAAAGATAAATTGATAGAACCTCAGCATGGCCTGATAAAGGCTTAGCTATAGTGTAGGATAAGGGTCATTACCTAAAGATTTGAGGTATTGTTAAACAAGATGAAACTTTTGCTTTAATAAGTAAAATATGCTGGCTGGGCACAGTGGCTCACACCTGTCATCCCAGCATTTTGGGGGACAGAAGCAGATAGATCTCTTCAGGCCAAGAGTTCTAGACCAGCCTGGCCAACATGGTGGAACCCCATCTCAACTAAAAATACAAAAATTAGCGAGGCATGGTGGTGCACACCTGTAATCCCAGCTTCTTGGGAGTCTGAGGCAGGAGAACCACTTGAACCCGGGAGGTAGAGGTTGCAGCGGCCAAGATTATACCATTGTATTCTACCCCGGGTGACAAAGGGAGACTCCATCTCAAAAAAATAAAAATAAAAATAAAATAAAATATGCTAAACCTACAAAACAAGAAATGAAAATTAGATTAGCCCTTCTCCCCATCGCTTTCTGTAACCTACTTTATAATCCAAGCTTCTCTTCCCTCCAACTCTAGAATGTTAGATAATTGGTCTTTCCAGGTATACAAATTATAGTGTTGTGACATGATACCATTAAGAGTTTCAGTGAATCTGAAGCTTCAACCACTATCTAGTCACTTATTCATACCAGTGGACACTAGGCAAAGAAGTCAATATAGTTCTTACACAATAGAGGTAAGGAAGAGTATTTCTATAAATGAGTAGCATCACTCTTACAATCTTTGGTGTTCAGTATCAGTGATAAAAGAAAATTTGCAATTTATCAACATAGTCTGGCAAGATCAAGGCAATCAAGAATCAGACACACAGCAATGAAAGTATGAATCACCAGTACCCCCAAACCCCTTCCCACTCCAAGCAAATAGCATTGATCAGCTGATATTCTACCTGTGGGTAAGTGAAATCTGGGTGGTGAAGAATAAGATAATGACTGTCATTTGAAGCCTCAAAATTATAGTATGTCCCACTAACTAAGTAAAAATACCTAAGTATTTTTCATTAAGTATACTTAAATTAAGTAAATTAAGTATACTTAATAGCAACTTAGTGGTTGCTATTAATCATGAAAATATAAAGACATCTAATGGACACAAGGCAGAAGTAGTTGCAAATGGTTGTGCTACACCACACCATGTTCACATTATCTACCTGGATTTAGTGTGTGGTTTTTTTGTTTGTTTGTTTGTTTTTTGCCAGCATTGTGTAACAAATGTGTGGTTTGATCTATCTCTGTCTCCCTCTTGCCATCTTACACTTTTTTTCTAGAAATATAAAGGCCACTCAGGCAGATAAAATCTCTACTTAGAGGTTCAGAGGAGTTAACACTCATGAGGCAACCCTCAACAATGCTATTGTTTATGTATTTTTAAAACAGAATTTCTTGAAACTGTTTAGTTCCAAGGAGGCGAATTATTATTATCATCAAAATTTTTTACTTTATTTTTCTCCTGAACTTTTCCTGTACTTAATAAAGCAATATGATAATAGTTGAATTCTAAGCCTCTAAAATAGTAAGATATTATTATTGTTCTATGTTAGAAAAAATATCAAATTTTAGAGCATAATGTTGGTGATTCTGATACTAGAAGCAAGGAGGAAATACATTATTAGTCCAAATAATAAGGTTAAAAGAGTCTGGCAAAATTATGTGGCAAAATCCTCATAAGACTTTTGCTTCTGGATGTGGCTGACTTTCATAATGTGTATTTTTCTTTCATTTTAAGACAATCTAATATGTTTTCTCAGATATGGTACACACATGAAGAGCTGTTTATGGCTTTTAGTTTTAGTCAAGGTTTAGAAGCCAAAGATCATTACACAAAGGGAGGCTTATTTTTTGTTTCATTGCATCTCTTGATGACAACATTCAACATTCTATGAAGGAAAGCATCAAGATTACTTGCAGAGTTGCAAGCTTTGGAATCACCCAGATGGATCCCCAAATACCAACATTCTAGTTGTCACCAGGTTTTAGCTTTTATAAAATGTGAATTTTTATAATAATTTTACAGTGTTATTAAACACAGTTGTCTGGGTCTTAGTTTTAGCCTTCACAAAGCAGCAATAAGACTGTTGTATTCTTGGGAAGATTGTGTGAAAAACATAGGAAGAGCTTAATATATTATATATGAATTACCAGAAATATTATAAATATTAGAGAACTTCTCCCTCTATACCTGAGAAAGGTTGAGGAGGAGCCACTATGCATGATAATTCGTGTTGTTTAACAGAATAACTACATGGAGTGTCATACATGGAGATGACAACAGAAACCACTGTACATGCTGGATGTTAGCATATTGTCAATCATATGTAAATGAGAAGTGGAAGTGTAACCCAATACTTCATTGACAAAAAATATTATTTCTATTACATTTTAAAATTAATTTTGTTGCTAGAAAGTGACACAAGAACATATTACGATCAGCCAGTGAGCTGAAAACGGAGACTTCCTAGTGATGATGATGTTGCTGAAGACATAGTTTGGTCTTGCCTTTACTACAAGCCTTTAACGCCTTCAATTTTCTTTATTTTTTGAGAAACTCATTAGATTCAAACTAATGGTTTGAAAGACAATGAAAAATTGAATGAGATATTTTAGGAGAAGAAAACATAACCAACAGTATGGAGATTACTTTAAAAAAGAGAAACACTAAAAATAGAACTATCATTCAACCTAGCAATCCCACTACAGGGCATCTACCCAAAGACAAAGAAGTCATTACATGAAAAAGACCCATGCACACACGTTTATAGCAGCACAGTTCAAAACTGCAAAAAGATGGAACCAACCTAAGTGCTGAACTACCAACGAGTAGAAAAGGAAATGTGGTATACACACAACTACATGAAAACTGAACAACCTGCTCCTGAATGCCTCTTGGATAAATACTGTAAGTAAGGTAGAAATCAAGAAATTCTTTGAAACTAATGGGAACAAAAATACAATGTACCAGCATCTCTGTGATACAGCTAAAGCAGCGTTAAGAGGAAAATTTATAGCACTAAATGCCCATATCAGAAAACTAGAAAGACCTCAAGTTAACAACTTAACATCACAAATAAAACAATTAGAGAACCAAGGAAAAACAAAACAAACAAACAAAAAGCCAGCAGAAGACAAGAAATAACCAAGATTAGAGCTGAACTGAAGGAGACAGAGACATGAAAAATCCTTTAGAAAATCAATGAATTCAGGAGCTCATTATTTGAAAAAAATTAATCAAATTGATTACTAGCTAGACTAAAAAAGGAAACAGAGATGATTCAAATAAACACCATTAGAAATAAGGGAATATCACTACTAACAGAAATGCCAACAAGCATCGGAGAATACTGTACACATCTCTGTGCACATAAACTAGAAAATCTAGAAGATATGGATGAATTCCTGGACACATACACCCTCCCAAGACTGAACCAGGAAGAAATTGAATCCCTGAGTAGACAAATAACAAGTTCAGAAATTGAGGCTGTAATAAATAGCCTGCCAACCAAGAAAAGCCCAGGACCAGACAGATTCACAGCCAAATTCTCCAGAGGTACAAAGAAAAGCTGGTACCATTTCTACTGAAATTATCCCAAAAGATGGAAAAGGTAGAACACTTCCCTAGCTCATTCTATGAGGCCAACACCATCCTAATGCAAAAACCTGGCAGAGACACAACACACAAAAAAAAACTTTAGGTAAATATCCTTGAACATTAATGCAAAAATCCTCAATAAAATACTGGTCAGCCAAATCCAGCCACACATCAAAGCTTATCAATCATGATCAAGTTGGCTGCATCCCTGGGATGCAAGTCTCGTTTAACATATGCAAATCAGTAAACATAGTCCATCACATAAACAGAACCAATGACAAAAACCACATGATTATCTCGACAGACAATTCAACACCCCTTCATGCTAAAAACGTTCAATATACTAGGTATTGACGCCAATATTTTACCGAATGGGCAAAAACTGGAAGCATTCCCTTTGAAAACTGGCACAAGACAAGGATGCCCTCTCACTTCCTCTATTGGAAGTTCTGGCCAGGGCAATCAGGCAAGAGAGAGAAATAAAGCATATTCAGATAGGGAGAGAGGATGTCAAACTGTCTTTGTTTGCAGATGACATAATCCTATATCTAGAAAACCCTATCTTCTCAGCCCAAAAGCTTCTTAAGCTGATAAGCAACTTATGCAAACATCTCAGGATACAAAATTGATGTGCAAAAATTGCTAGCATTCCTATACACAAACAACAGGCAAGCTGAGAGCCAAATCACAAATAAACACCCATTCACAATTGGCAAAAAAATAATAAAATACGTAGGAATATAGCAACAAGGAAAATGAAGGACCTCTTCATGGAGGACTGCAAATCACTGCTCAATAAAATCAGAGATGACACAAACAAATGGAATAACATTCCATGCTCATGGATAGGAAGAATCAATATCATGAAAATGGCCATGGTGCCAAAAGCAATTTATAAATTCAGTGCTATTCCCATTAAACTACCATTGACATTCTTCATAGAATTAGAAAAAATCTATTTTAAATTTCATATGGAATCAAAAAGAGCCTAAACAGCCAAGACAACCCTAAGTAAAAAGAAAAAAGGCTGGTTGCATCACTCTACCCAACTTCAAACTATATACTACAATGCTACAGTAACCAAAAAAACAGCATGGTACTGGTACAAGAACAGACACATAGACCAGTGGAACAGAATAGAGAACCCAGAAATAAGATCACACACCTACAATCATTTGATCTTTGACAAACCTGACCAAAACAAGCAACTGGGAAAGAATTTCCTATTCAATAAATGGTGCAGGGAGAGCCGACTAGCCATATGCAGAAAATTGAAACTGGACCCTTTCCTTACAACCATATACAAAAATCAACTCAAGATAGATTAAAGTCTTAAATGTAAAACCCAAAATTCTAAAAACTCTAGAAGAAAATCTAGGCAATACCATTCCAGACACAGGCAACAGCAAAGATTTCATGACAAAATGCCAAAAGCAATTGCGACAAAAGCAAAAATTGACAAATGAAATCTAATTTAAAAAGCTTCTGCACAGCAAAAGAAACTATCATCAGAATGAACAGACAATCTACAGAATGGGAGAAAATTTGGCAATCTATCCACCTGACAAAGGTCTAATATTCAGCATCTACAAGGAACTGAAACAAATGTACAAGAAAACAAACAACCCCAATAAAAAGTGGGCAAAGGACATGAAAAGATACTTTTTTAAAAAAGACATACATGTGCCCAATCAAACATATGAATAAAAGCTCAACATCACTGATCATTAGGGAAATGCATATCAAAACCACATTGAAATACTATGTCACACCAGCCAGAAAGAAGACTATTAAAAAGTAAAAACAACAACAACAACAACAAATATTGATGAGGTTATGGAGAAAAAGGAAAGCTTTTATACTGGGAGTGCAAATTAGTTCAATCATTGTGCAAGACCGTGTGGCGATTTCTCAAATGCCTACAGGCAGAAATACCATTTGACCTAGTAATCCCATTACTGGGTATTTACCCAAAGGAATATAAATTATTCTGTTATAAAGATACATGCATACATATGCTCATTGCAGCATTATGCACAATAACAATGACATGGAATCAACCTAAATGGCCATCATTGATAGACTGATAAAGCAAACTGTGGTACATATACATCATGCAGTCATAAAAAGAAATGAGATCATGTCCTTTGCAGGGACACAGAGGGAGCTAAAGGCCATTATCCTCAACAAACTAATGCAGGAACAGAAAACCAAATACCACAAGTAAGAGCTGAATGATGAGAACACATAGACTCATGGTGGGGAACAATATACACTGGGGTCTGTTGGAGCTTTGGAGTCAAGGAGGAAAGACAGCATCAGGATGAATAGCTAATGGATGCCGGGCTTAATACCTAGGTGATGGGTTGGTCTGTACAGCAAACCACCAAGGCACACATTTACATATGTAACAAACCTGTACATCCTGCACATGTACCTCTGAACTTTAAAAAAAAAAAAAAATATGGAGGCAGTGGCATTAGTTCCTGGGTCTTCAAATCTCAGAACAAGAAACCATTCTGGAACCAAAACACTGTGAAAGACCACAAAGCAGCCTTAAATCCAAAAGAGTTTTACATAGGAAAAAAAACTACTGTGAGGAGTTACATTAAATAATTACAGTGGTTGTTTTGAATGTGGTTATGGGTAATTCCTATATTCTTTTTATAACTATTTGTCGTTTTCAAATTTCCTACCACAAACTAACCTCTTAACAGGTCTGTAAGCTTGCATATTGGGATCTCATTTCAAAAAATCTTTAAAATGGAAAGGAGACAAGAGTAAGAATTCTTAGAACTGATGAAATGATTAAGTGAGTTGTAATCATACAGTGCCCACATGTTAGGGTCACTCAATAAACACTGCTTTCCTCACAAAAATAAAAATAAAATGTGGTAATCTACGTACTATGGAATAGAACTCAGCCATAAAAAGAAATGAAATAACATATTTTCAGCAACCTGAAAGGAGCTAGAGGCCATTATTCTAAGTGAAGCAACTCAGGAATGAAAAACCAAAAATCATAGACTCTCACTTATAAGTGGGAGCTAAGCTATGAGGATGCAAAGGCATTAGAATAATAGACTGGGAACTCAGGGATGTGGCGAAGTTTGGAAAGGAGGTGAGGGATAAAGGACTACACACTGAGTACGGTGTACACTGCTCTGGTGTTGGGTGCAATGAAATCTCAATCACTACTAAAGAGCTTATGCATTTGACCAAAAATCGCCTATACCCCAAACACTATTGAAATAAAAAACTATTGAAATAAGATCACACATTTTCTTGGAACTTTTTTCTTCCTACTTCTTTACTTTGTAAAGCAAAATTTATAGTTTGAATATTTATGGATGAGACAAAATAAGTTTTTTTGTGTGTCCTTGAGTGTCAGAAATCTATGTCAAATAATTTGAAAACAAGATAGACTGTATGTTATCAACTCAAAATAAGCAAAATTAAAAGTTGTATGGTAATATTATATAATATAAATAATGATAATATATGGTAATATAAATATGAGCTATAGCACTTACTGGAAGCTCATTATGCTTCCTGCCTGACTTATATTTAGGAAAATGTTATTATACAATTTGTGAATTCATGGTAAACCTTTGAAATTTTTCTTTCTTTACAAATGAATTTTTATGCATTAATGAGATATAAAACTAACTCCAAATTAGAATGGAACTGCCAGCTAAACAGTAGCCAATTTAAAAGGAAAAAATGACATTGAACTGGATAATTAATCAATTTAGAAAAACAATTCCTCTGATAGTATTACCAACCAATTTATTCACTGCTGTTTACCACACTGAAAGCACTGTACAAAATCAAAACCACTTGCCCAGAATTTTCTTTTTCGGCTTTTTTTAAAAAAATTGCACTTTAGGTTCTGGGGTACATGTGCAAAACATGCAGGATTGTTGCATAGGTACCTATATGGCAATGTGGTTTGCTGCCTCCATCCCCCCATCACCTACATCTGGCATTTCTCCCCTATTATCCCTTCCCAACCTCTGTACTCCCTGCTGTCCATCCCCTACTCCTCCACAACAGACCCCAGTGTGTGATGCTCCCCTCCCTGTGTCCATGAGTTCTCACTGTTTAACACCTGACTATGAGTGAGAACATTAGGTGTTTGTTTTTCTGTTCTTGTGTCAGCTTGCTGAGAATGATGGTTTTCAGTTTCACCCATGTCCCTACAAAGGATACAAACTCATCAATTTTTATGGCTGCATAGTATTCCATGGTGTACATGTACCACATTTTCCTTGTCCAGCCTATCATCAATGGGCATTTGGGTAGGTTCCAGATCTTTGCTATTATAAATAGTGCCGCAATGAACATGTGCATGTGTCTTTATAATAGTGTGCATGTGTCTTTATAATAGAACAATTTATAATCCTTTGGATATATACTCAGTAATGGGATTGCTGGGTCAAATGGAATTTCTATTTCTAGGTCCTTGAGGAATCACCATACTGTCTTCCAAAATGGTTGAACTAATTTACACTCCCACCAACAGTGTAAAACTGTTCCTATTTCTCCCCATTCTCTCGAGCATCTGTTGTCTCCAGATTTTTTAATGATCACCATTCTAACTGGGTTGAGATGGTTTCTCATTGTGGTTTTGATTTGCATTTCTCTAATGACCAGTGATGAGCATTTTTTATATGTTTGTTGGCCTCATAAATGTCTTCTTTTGGACCATTTGCCCAGAATTTTTACTGAATTATGGTATGCCAATATATTATAAGGATGTTTATATGTATCTGGATTTAATTTTGTCAGTATTTAAATTTTTCCAAGAATCTAATGTGTTTTTTGCTTTGAAAATGTGTCAAGCCTACCAAATCATGCACAATCTACAAGAAAATTTTAATTCAAATACAATGAATACAAAAACAAAACTCTCAGCTTATTTTCATCAGTGTATATTGAAGAGATTATTAACTACTGAAGGAAATATATTAATGGAGTATACAGCTAAGAAAATAAAATCAGGGGGGAGGATCCAAGATGGCCGTTTAGGAACACCTCAGGATTGCAGCTCCCAGTGAAAGAGCAGAGGGTGAGTGGACACCGCATTTTTATTGCCCACAGACTAGGCAATTCCCAGGTGGAGGAGCTCCACAGGTGACCAGCGCAGCTGTTTCAGCCAGCGCCGCTGTGCCAGCTGGCACCGCTGCTTTGCCCCGCGCGGCTGCTTTGTCAGCGCCCCGGAGCAGCGGTCCTCCATACAAAATACACCGGTCTGGGTGCCCTTTTGGCTGGCGATTGGAGCCATGGAAAGTCGCCCATTTGTCTGTTTAAAAAGGGGACTGAGCAGGGAACCAGGACAGTAGATTCCAGGGCAAAAAAAAAAAAAAAAAAGGCGCCACAAACCACAGTGCCACTGTTTAAGCCAGCGCAGTGAGTGGCTGCAGGGGAAAACAAACAGACCCCAGAGCCTCTTCAACAGGCGACTGGAACACCAACTTAAAAAAGGCTCTGAGGCAGGGAGCCAGGCGATCAGGCTCGGCTTGTCCCACCCCCACAAAAGAACAGCAACCAGAAACTCTGGATTGAGAGTTTCACAGCAAGCGCAGCTGAACCCGGGACAGTCCAGCTCTGTGGGAGAGGGGCGTCTGCCATTACCAAGGCAGCCCACCACTACAGAGGTAGTCAGCCAATGCTGAGGCAGCCTGCCGTTGCCAAGGCAGCCTGCCATTGCTGAGGCAGCCCGCCGTTGCCAAGGCAAGCCGCCACTGCAGAGAGACTCTGCCACAACAGAGGCAGGCCACCATCGCCAAAGCAGTTCTAACTACACTCATATAAACAGGACTGCAGGGAAGTTCACTCGGCAGCGGGGCGGAGCCCACAGCAGCTCAGCAAAGCCTCTACAGGCAGACAGTGACTAGGCTGCCTCCTTGCTGGGCAAGACAGCTCTGAAGGAAAAAAAAAAAAAAGAGAGAAGGCAGCAGCATAACCAAAACTCATAAAGCCCTAAATCCCTGGGACAGAGCACCTGGGAACAAAAAGCAGTTTATGAGTTCTGCTGCAGCAGACCTAAACGTACCTGCCCAGCAGCTCTGAATGAACAACAGAGCTCACAGCTCACCATCTGAGCACCTATAAAGAAGAAACAGTCTCCTCAAGCAGCTCCCTGACCCCTATATATCCAAAGAGATACCTCATAAAGGAGAGATCAGATTGACACTAGGTGGGTATCCTTCTGGGACAAAGATAGCAGAAGAAGAAAACTCGTAACAACCCTTACTGTTCAGCAGCTGCTGCAGGTGAACCCCAGGCAAGCAGGACCTGGAGTGAACCTCAGCAGACCTACACCAGAGGGGCCAGACTGTCAGAAGGAAAACCAAGAAACAGAAATAACCTCACCATCAACAAACAGAACGTCCATCTGAAAGATTTGAGACCCAATCTGAAAGCCAGCAACTACAAAGTTGACAGGTGGATAAATCCTTAAAGATGGGAAGAAACCAGCGCCAAAAGGATGAAAACACCTGAAACCAGAACACCTCTCCTCCTACAAGGGATCACAACTCCTCACCACCAAGAGAACAAGGTTGGAGGGAGAACGAGTGTGATGAAATGACAGAATCAGACTTCCCAAGGTGGGTAGTAAGAAACTTTTGTGAACTTAAAGAACATGTTCTAACTAAATGCAAAGAAACTAAGAACCTTGAAAAAAGATTTGACGAAATGCTAATGAGAATGGACAAAATAGAAAGGAATATAAGTGAATTGATGGAGCTGAAAAATGCAACACGAGAACTTCGTGAAGCATGCACAAGTATCAACAGCCGAATTGACCAAGCAGAAGAAAGGATATCAGAGGTCGAAGATCAACTCAATGAAATAAAATGGGAAGGCAAGACTGGAGAAAAAAGGGTAAAAAGGAATGAACAAAATCTCCAAGAAATGTGGGACTATGTGAAAAGACCTAATAGTCCCACTTTTGATACGCGTACCTGAATGTGATGAAGAGGATGAATCCAAGCTGGAAAATACGCTTCAGGATATTATCCAGGAAAACTTCCCCAACCTAGCAAGGCAGGCAAACATTCAAGTCCAGGAAATACAGAGAACACCACAAAGATATTCGTCAAGAAGAGCAACCCCAAGGCACATAATCGTCAGATTCACCAGGGTTGAAATGAAGGAGAAAATACTAAGGGCAGCCAGAGAGAAAGGTCGGATTACCCACAAAGGGAAGCCCATCAGACTCACAGCAGATCTCTCAGCAGAAACCCCACAAGCCAGAAGAGAGTGGGGGCCAATATTCAACATCCTTAAAGAAAAGAACTTTCAACCCAGAATCTCCTATCCAGCCAAACTAAGTTTCATAAGTGAAGGAAAAATAAAATCCACTGGGAACATGCAAGTACTCAGAGATTTCGTCACCACCAGGCCAGCTCTACAACAGCTCCTGAAAGAGGCTCTACACATGTAAAGGAACAACAAGTACCAGCTCAACTAAAGGGCAAAACAGCCAGCTAGCAGCAAAATGGCAGTATCAAATTCACACATAACAATATTAACCCTAAATGTAAATGGACTAAATGCCCCAATCAAAAGACACAGAGTTGCAAACTGGATAAAAAGCCAAAACCCATTGGTGTGCTGTATCCAGGAAACCCATCTCACATGCAAGGATACACAAAGGCTCAAAATAAAGGGATGGAGGAAGATTTACCAAGCAAATGGAGAGCAAAAAAAAAAAAGCAGGAGTTGCAATTCTCATCTCTGATAAATTAGACTTTAAAGCAACAAAGATCAAAAGAGACAAAGAAGGACATTACATAATGGTAAAAGGATCAATGCAACAAGAAGAGCTAACGATCCTAAATATATACACACCCAATACAGGAGGACCCAGATACATGAGGCAAGTTCTTAATGACTTACAAAGAGACTTAGACTCCCACACAATAATAGTGGGAGACTTTAACACCCCATTGTCAATATTAGACAGATCGACCAGACAGAAAATTAACAAGGATGTCCAGAACTTGAACTCAGACCTGGACCAAGCAAACCTAATAGACATTTACAGAACTCTCCATCCCATATCCACAGAATATACATTCTTCTCAGCACGACATCACACCTATTCTAAAATTGACCACATAATTGGGAGTAAATCACTCCTCAGCAAATGCAAAAGAATGGAAATCGTAACAAACAGTCTCTCAGACCACAGTGCAATCAAGTTAGAATTCAGAATTCAAAAACTAACCCAGAACCGCACAGCTTCATGGAAACTGAACAACTTGCTCTTGAATGTTGACTGGATAAACAATAAAATGAAGACAGAAATAAAGATGTCCTTCAAAACCAATGAGAATGAAGACACAACAAACCAGAATCTCTGGGACACATTTAAAGCAGTCTCTACAGGAAAATATACAGCAATAAGTGCCCACATGAGAAGAAAGGACAGATCAAAAATTGACACCCTATCATCAAAACTAAAAGAGCTAGAGGAACAACATCAAAAAATCTCAAAGTCTAGCATTAGACAAGAAATAGCTGAGATCAGAGCAGAACTGAAGGAGATAGAGACACAAAAAACCCTTCAAAAAATCAGTAAATCCAGGAGCTGTTTTTCGAAAAGATCAACAAAATAGACAGACCACTAGCCAGATTAATAAAAAAGAAAAGAGAGAATAACCAAATTGATGCAATAAAAAACGATAAAGGGGATATCACCACAGATTCCACAGAAATTCAAACCATCATCAGAGATTATTACAAACAACTCTATGCACATAAACTAATAAACCTGGAAGAAATGGATAAATTCCTGGACATTGCCCCCTCCCAAGCCGAAACCAGAAAGAAGCCGAAACCCTGAACAGACCCATAACAAGGTCTGAAGTTGAGGCAGCAATTAAGAGCTTACCACCCAAAAAAAGCTCAGGTCCAGACGGGTTCACAGCCTAATTCTACCAGACATACAAAGAGGAGCTGGTACCATTCCTTCTGAAACTATTCCAAACAATACAAAAAGAGGGAATTATTCCCAAATCATTTTATGACACCAACATCATCCTGATTGCAAAACCCGGCAGAGACTCAACAAGAAAAGAAAACTTCAGGCCAATATCCATGATGAACATAGATGCAAAAATCTTCAATAAAATACTGAGAAGCCAATTGCAACAGGACATCAAAAAGCTTATCCACCATGACCAAGTAGGCTCCATCCCGGGGATGCAAGGCTGGTTCAACATACGCAAGTCTATAAATGTAATTCACCACATAAACAGAACCAAAGACAAAAACCACATGATTATCTCAACTGATGCAGAGAAGGCCTTTGACAAAATTCAACAGCCCTTTATGCTAAAAACCCTCAATAAGCTACGTATTGATGGAACGTATGTCAAAATAATAAAAGCTATTTATGACAAACCAACAGCCAATATCATACTGAATGGGCAAAAACTGGAAGCATTCCCCTTGAATTGTGGCACCAGACAAGGATGCCCTCTCTCACCACTCCTATTCAATATAGTACTAGAAGTTCTAGCCAGAGCAATCAGGCAAGAAAAAGAAATAAAGGGCATTCAAATAGGAAAGGAGGAAGTCAAATTGTCTCTATTTGCAGATGACATGATTGTATATCTAGAAGACCCCCTCGTCTCAGCCCCAAATCTCCTGAAACTGATAAGCAAGTTCAGCAAAGTCTCAGGATACAAAATCAATGTGCAAAAATCACATGCATTCCTATACGCCAATAACAGACTTAAAGAGAGCCAAATCAAGAACAAACTTCCGTTCACAATTGCCACAAAGAGAATAAAATACCTAGGAATATGACTAACAAGGAACGTAAAGGGCCTCTTCAAGGAGAACTACAAGCCACTTCTCAACGAAATAAGAGAGGACACAAATAGATGGAGAAACATTCCATGTTCATGGTTAGGAAGAATCAGTATTGTGAAAATGGCCATACTGCCCAAAGTAATTTGCAGATTCAACGCTATCCCCATCAAGCTACCAATGACCTTCTTCACAGAACTGGAAAAAAAAACCTTAAACTTTATATGGAACCAAAAGAGAGCCCGCATAGCCAAGTCAATTCTAAGCAAAAAGAACAAAGCGGGGGGCATCACACTACCAGACTTCAAACGATACTACAAGGCTACAGTAATCAAAACAGCATGGTACTGGTACCAAAACAGAGATATAGACCAATGGAACAGAACAGAGGTCTCGGAGGTAGCACAACATATCTACAACCATCTGATCTTTGACAAACCAGACAAAAACAAGAAATGGGGAAAGGATTCCCTGTTCAATAAATGGTGTTGGGAAAGCTGGCTAGCCATGTGCAGAAAGCAGGAACTGGACTCCTTCCTGACACCTTACACTAAAATTAACTCCAGATGGATTAAAGACTTAAACATAAGACCTAACACATAAAAACCCTAGAAGAAAATCTAGGCAAAACCATTCAGGACATAGGTGTAGGCAAGGACTTCATGACCAAAACACCAAAAGCATTGACAACAAAAGCAAAAATAGACAAATGGGACCTAATCAAACTCCACAGCTTCTGCGCAGCAAAAGAAACAGTCATTAGAGTGAATCGGCAACCAACAGGATGGGAAAAAGTTTTCTCAATCTACTCATCTGACAAAGGGCTGATATCCAGAATTTACAAAGAACTAAAACAGATTTACAAGAAAAAAACTAACAAGCCCATTCAAAAGTGGGCAAAGGATATGAACAGACACTTTACAAAAGAAGACATACATGAGGCCAACAAACATATGAAAAAATGCTCATCATCACTGGTCATCAGAGAAATGCAAATCAAAACAACATTGAGATACCATCTCACACCAGTTAGAATGGCAATCATTACAAAATCTGGAGACAACAGATGCTGGAGAGGATGTGGAGAAATAGGAACACTTTTGCACCATTGGTGGGAGTGTAAATTAGTTCAACCATTGTGGAAGACAGTGTGGCGATTCCTCAAGGACCTAGAAATAGAAATTCCATTTGACCCAGCAATCCCATTACTGGGTATATATCCAAAGGATTACAAATCGTTCTACTATAAGGACACGTGCACACGAATGTTCATTGTAGCACTGTTTACAATAGCAAAGACCTGGAACCAACCCAAATGCCCATCGATGATAGACTGGATAGGGAAAATGTGGCACATATACACCATGGAATATTATGCAGCCATCAAAAACAATGAGTTTGGGTCCTTTGTAGGGACATGGATGAACTTGGAAACCATCATTCTCAGCAAACTGACAGAAGAGCAGAAGATCAAATACCACATGTTCTCACTCATAGGCGGGTGTTAAACAATGAGAACACATGGACACAGGGAGGGGAGCACTACACACTGGGGTCAGTTGGGGGGAAATAGGGGAGGGACGGTGGGGGGTGGGAAGCTGGGGAGAAATAGCAAGGGGAGGAATGCCAGATGTAGGTGATGGGGAGGAAGGCAGCAAATCACACTGCCACGTGTGTACCTATGCAACAATTTTGCATGTTCTTCACATCTACCCCAAAACCTAAAATGCAATAAAATAAATGGTGGGGGGAAAGAAAAGCAAATCAGTATAAATGTCTAAAATAATGTTCATAACATATAATTTTAGAATGTGTATCTAATTGTTGATTTAATTTGAAAGCTGAGAACCTATAAGACTTTTACAGCTGATACGAGTGTACATTGTCAATCATAATTGAAGTTGAAAGAATTATCTAGGGAAGTTTTTAAAAATACTGAGGCCCAGAATTTATCTCACCAACTAAATGAAAACCTCTATTTGGGACCTCAGCATCTATATTTATTTTTTTCCCATTTATTTATGACCAGTGATGATGAGCATTTTTTCATATGTTTGTTGGCCTCATGTATGTCTTCTTTTGTAAAGTATCTGTTAGCATCTATATTTTTTAAAGTTCCCAAGATGACTCAAAAAATATAGCCAAGATTGAAAATGAATGATGTAAAAATTTTAGTTCTTCTAATGTTAAATGCATTTTTACTTTATGTTCATGCAAGGGAATGCAAGGACAATTCACTACTATGCAAGACACTTGACATATATAGGTCTAGAAAATAAATTGTCATAAAATAAATAAGTTGCCAAAATTTGTTGAAATTTTTTTGTTGCAAAAGCAATGGCTAGAAGAAGTTTTGGAGAAGCAGTGGTGATTGCTATAAAAGGTGCACACAAAAATGTGACTTAATCAATATTTGTGGAAGAACCTGGGCTGTTAAAATGATACGATAACTTTTATAGTGGTACTGGTAAATATTTAAGACCCATCATTAATTAACAAAAAGTTCAAAGATATTTGTAATAGAAAAGAAGGCTAGAATTTACAAATTTATTTGTTACCCAAAAGAATGTGCTGGCATGAATATTTGGTATGGGACAAGAAAGCCACCATTTTAATTAATTTTATTTCACATATTGTGTTCAACTTTTAACTTCTTAATAACATCTCCCAAAGATAAATACTAAGGTATTTAAGATAAAAAAAATAAGATTATTGAACATTTTATAATATTAAAATATGCACTGGAAAATTATATTCTGCAAAGTAATAAAGATACATTACTGAGAAAAGTGCTCGCTAACACATTCCAGAGTGACCATTTAATATCGAAGAAATTAGAATAATTGTAAAATATATTTAATGATTTAATTTTAAAGTATATATATTTCTTATAATACTACAACCTTCCAATCAGTTTAATTAAATGCCTATATTGTAATATGACCTATCAATGTTAAAAAAATTCACACTACTCAACCTTCAGTCCAAATGGCAGCATAAAAGCAAAGTGACTTCATTCCCTACCATAGAAAACCAAAGCCAAATAAACTGTATCAAGATTATTACCATCAATATTTCAGAATTCAAATATGAAAGTGAGACAGTCTCTAGGGCCATCAAGAAGTGAAAAAACTCTTAGCAGATAGTAAGAGAAATGGATTTTCACATCTGCAATGCCCCTCCTCCCATTCTGCCTGACACTAAGTACACAGAAAATTTTCTACCAACTCATGGTTTCCACACTGAGAAAAGTGAGACAACCAGCTTCCTCACCATCCCATGTCTCCTAACAGGAGACCCGTCTTTGCCTCAACTCGCAGGAAGTCTTACAACTGCTTATGGAAAGAAACACCCCAGAGAACAAGCAGAGAAAAAGGAGGCGGGAAGACTACCTTCCCAGCCCTGAAAACTGCTTTGTAACTCAGCCAAACGGGACACCAAATCAAAGTGACTGTTTAGCCACACCATCCTATACAAGGTTAGTTCTACAGGTCCCCTGGAAAAGAACTCCAAGCCAGCCTTTCCATACTGCTGGGATATCTTTCTGGCACCTTCCCCATCTGGGAAGGGCAATGGTCTGATTGTTTACTAAAGCCAAGGCAAAACTGGGCTTAAGACACCTCTTAGAGCTAGAAAGGAGATAACCACCTAACAGTAAAGAAACTCTAAGCAAATATATCCACTAAAAACACAAAATAAGCCAGAAAGAGAAGACTGGAGTAAATAACTAATTCTTCAAGCAAAGACATAGAAATATATCCACAAGAAATGACAACAAACTGAGAACCATGATCCCTCCAAATGGGCAAAGCAAAAAAACATGGCAGTGATTTGTGAGTTCTCTGATCAAAAATACAGTAATGCAGTTTGAAGGAAACTCAGTGATCTTCAAAGTAACACAGAAAAGCAATTCAGAAATTTATCAGATAAATTTAACAAAGAGATTAAAACCATTTAAAAAATCAAAGAGAAATAATATAACTTGAGAAATACATGTGCTGAACTTAAAAAAATCATTAGAGATTCTCATAGCATAATGGATCAAGCAAAGAAAAAACATCAGTGAGCTCAAAGACAGACTATTTTAAAATACATAGTCAAAGGAGAAAAAATAAAAGGCTAAAAAGGAGCAAAGGTTACTGACAAGATATAGAAAGTTATCTCAAATGACCAAATCTAAGAATTATTCGTATTCAAGAGGGAGTTGGGCAAGACCAAGAAATAGAAAAATTATTCAAAGAAACAATAACAAAAAACTTTCCAAAGCTTGATAAAAATATAAATATCCAGAAACAGGAAGGCCAGAGAATTCCAAACAGATTTGACACAAAAGAAGACTAACACAATGCATACAATCATCAAACTCTTTGGGACCCTAAAAGCAATAAGAGGAAAAAAAGCAAATAACCTATAAAGGAGCTCCAATTCTGGCAACAGGCTTCTCAGTGGAAACCATATAAGCCAGGAGCAAGTGGCACAAAATTTTCTAAGTGCTGGGGCAAAAAAAACACCACCCATAAAGGCTGTATCTAGCAAAGTTATCCTTGAAATAGGAAGGAAAGATAAAGTATTTTCTAGGCAAACAAAAGCTGAGAGAATTAACCACCGCTAGATGCATTTTATAAATGTTAAAGGGAGTTCTTCAATCTGATAAAAAGGAACAACAATGTGCAGAAAACCTACAAAACATTGAAGGTATTAAAAACTACTGGTAAAATTAAGTACATAGACAAATCCAGAATACTCTAATACTGTTGTGGTGTGAAATCCACTAGTAACTCTCTAGTATGAAGCTCAAAAGACAAACCTATCAAAAGTAATAATAGCTACGGCAACCGTTTAAGAGATAGGTGATATAAAAATATGTAAATTGAGAAACTGAAAGTCAAAATGTGAGGGGATAAAGTTATTGTGTAAATTCTTTTTTCCTTCGTTTTATTTTTTTCCATTCTTTGTGATCCAAGACAAGTTGTCACTTCTTTAAAATAATGTGTTATATCTATAAGGGGTTTTTTGTAAGCCTTATGGTAGCCACCATGAAAAACCTATAACAGATTCACTAAAAATAAAAAGCAATTACCAGAGCAAAATAAAAACATACTACCAGAGAAAATTACTCTACCATAAAATAAGATAAAAAGAAAAAAAGGAGTTACAAAACAACCAGAAAACAACAAATGACATTAGTAAGTCATTACTTATCAGTAGTAACATTAAATGAAAATGGACTCAATTATCCAATGAAAAGGCATAGAACAGCTGAATAAATAAAATCAAGACCCAACTATCTACTGCCTACAGATATTTACTTCTGCTATAAAAACACATGTAGATTGATATTGAAGGGATGGGAAAAGGTATTATATGCAACTAGAAACCAAAAAGAAGCAGAAGTAGCTCTACTTATTTTAGATTAAAAAAAAAAAGACTACAAATCAAAGGCTTTAAAAATAGACTAAAGACTGTAAAAATAGACTGTAAAAAGAAGGTCACTTTATAATGATAAAGGGGTAAATTCAGTAGAAGGATGTAACAATTATAAATATCTATGAATCCAACACAGGAGTTTCAAGTATATAAAGCAAACATTAATAGAGCAAAATAAAGTGTCAGACTGCAATACAATAATAGTAGGGTCTTTTTAACTCCACACTCTTAGTAATGAACAGATCACCTAGACAGAAAATTAACAAAGAAAAATTAAAGTTCAGCTATATGCTAGACCTAGTAGGCTTAACTGACATTTACAGACCATTTCACCCAGCTGCTGCAGAATACACATTCATCAGCGCATGGAACATTCTACAAAGTAGATCATATCTTAGGCCATAAAATAAGTTTGAATACATTTTAAAAAGTAGAAATTGTATCAAGTAACTTTTTGACTACAATTGAATAACACTGGAAATCAATAACAGGAGGAACCTCGGACTTCATGAACACATGGAATTATACAGCACTCTCCTCAACAAACAATGGGGAATGAAAAAATTAAGACAGTTAAACAATTTCTTGGAACAAATAAAAATGAAAATACCACATACCAAATTTTATAGGATACAGCAAAAGCATTACTAAGAGGAAGTTCATGGCAATAAACACCTGTATCAAAAAAGCAGAAAGACTTCAAATACACAACCTAAAGATATACCTCAAAGGACTAGAAAATCAAGAACAAACTAAATACCACATTGAGACAGATCTTGTGTTAGATCAGTAGTAGCACAAGATTATTGTAAACTGTAGTTTACATTTCAAACTATCTAGAAGGAAATAATTTGAATATTTTTAGCATTAACAAAATACAGATATTTAACCCCAAGTACACTAATTTGATCTTTATAAATTATATGAATTATTAATTTATCACATATACTTTAAAACTAGGTACACCTATTGTGTATAAATATTTTTTAAAAAGAAAAGAAAAACTACTGATTGTAAATATTTATGTATAAAATGGGATTTCAGAAATTTCATGCAACCAAAATAAAATATAGAAATAATTAGGCGACAAAATGATATAAGGTTTAAAATCTTTACCGTTTAAGTGTCAGCATGAGAGGTCTAACCCAGTGCTACCCAAACGTACTGATCCACAGGTGATACTTTGAATAGCACAGGTCTAAAAAATGTAACTGTCTAGATAAGATTAAAAAATAAGCTGGTTTCTTTTTTTTTTTTTTTTAGTTGGTTTCTGATAGAGGTATACAACTTTTTATCCATTGATTACAATGTGTAGTTATCTTAAGAAAACAGTGTCAAGTCAGTGGAAACTTTTATAAAAAAAAAAACCTCAGGAATATAGTCTATATTATGCTAATCTAATAAGTAACATAGTCTGAGGAAAGGAGAGAAAAGAAATTGTGAGGGATCATTTTCCAGGACAAAGAAACACAGAGTGGGAGACCTCAGTGGATACATTTTTTACATAATTCTATATGTCAGTCTTCCTGGGCCATGGTTGAGATTTTTCTGTAAGTTTGTTTTTTGGATGAGATGAACATTTCAATCATGGAATTTGAGTAAGAAAGATTGCCCTCCCTAATGTCGACAAGTATAATTTAATCCAATTCATTGAAGGCCTGACTGGAACCAAAATCTGATCTCCTTCTCCAGCAGATGACCTTTTGGACTTGAAACACATCAGCTATTCCTTACATCAGAAAGTGCCAGACCACCCTGCAGATTTTGGGTTCACCAGCCTCTATAATCACATTAGCCAATTCCTTTAATAAGTATATCTGTATATAGACATATATCTCCTATATGTTTGTTTCTTTGGAGAATCTTAGCTGATTTATCTGTAATTAAAAATTCTTCTCTATTTATAAGATTCGAATAAATTAAACATAATGTAAAAGTCATTTAAATCATAATGTGCCTGTTCAGAACGCGTATGGAAAAAATAAAGCTTACAGTCAGAAAAAGACACATTCATTAAAGGAAAGAAGCAATTCTTCAGGCTAAAATTAAAAATCAAATATCCTTCATGTGGGTTATATGCTTATTTCTTTAGAACAAGGATAGTGACTCGCTTTTATTTAAAAACATATCTAATAAGTGGTGGATCATGAGGCATAGTACTCTCTCCTCATGTTGGGTATAACTAATTCTTTTTATAGACATTGTAATCTACCATGGTATTTGTTAATGATATAAAATAATATTGCCATGAAAAATCTAAAAGTACAATGTGACTGATAAAAGCAGTAAGTTTACTCTGGAACCATTCAGTAACCAGATTAGTTTTTGAAAACTGAAGGCTTGGTTCTTTAATAATTTTAATGACAGGAGCTTAAGCTCTAGGGGAGCTATTAATGTTAATTTTATTAATGTATAAAATTTCATCTAGTACTTGAGTCTCCTCTATGATATTTCTCCTAAACTCTGCTTGTCCATGCTTATTGACAATATCCGCCCTATAGGAAATCTGCTAATTTATTAAAATTTATCTCCCTTTCTTCATTCACCCTACTTTTCTTCTTTTGGGACATACAAAATAAACATATTCCTCATTTCAGTAGTTCAAATATTTGAAGACAGTCTGAAAAAGATCAGACATCAAAGGCAGGGAAGTATTTCCAGCTTTCCATTATCCTAAAATAGATTTTTTAATGTAGCCCCATAGATGTGGATTTCTCTCTTACTCTTAGACTTTGTAACAGAGTAGGCCTATGAATGTTTTTCTGATAGTAAAGCTTTTTTTTTTTTTAATGTATTGAGTGGGACGATGTATATAAAACTTCTGGTGTTGTGGATATGGCATTGTAGTTAATGATGGCAGATACAGGACACAGTGTGGAGACAGGCAGATCATTTTGAGAAATACAAGCTACTTTAAAACTTAGAAGGACATCTTTGTTAATATTTCATTTGTCAGAAGAAATTTTCTGTTGGTTGAAATCTGTTGTTAAATAACATAGAGTAGTATATTACATATGCTTTTTACACAGAAGATAATATCTCTAATTGTATTTAATTGTAAATAAAGGTGCCAAATGTTCTCTAGATTAACTCAGAATAAAAGTGTACCTTCCCCTGAATGAGCTGAAATAGATAAGGAAACTTTAAGTTTATCTTATTAATTGGTTTCAACCCATAAACTCAAGAATAGAATAGTATTAGATATTTTACTAGACTACATCTTACATTTCTTTGTTTGAATAAGACTGAACCTTATTTTTAAAATTTTTATTTAATATTTCAAATGTGTTCATATTCTAAGATATAAATGCAGCTAGACAAGCCAATAGCTGCAGCAGTCAAAAGTCAGGATAACATTTATTTCAAATACTGTGATTGAGTTATTTATATATTTCCAAAAAGACAAGGAGATAAACAACAAGAGTACAGGCTATAGAATTATGGCAATATTATGAAAACCCCCTGGGAACAACTGAACAGACAGTGTAACGTCTTCACACCTGTCACTGAGACAGGCATTCAATTTAGTGCATACGTATGTGCAAAGTTTATGAAATAAAGTGCACTTAGCCAATATGCCACAGATTATACCACATGAAAAAACACCTAAAAATTGATTCACTAAAAGTTAATTAGTTTAAATAAAAAGGCTGTTTCTTTCTCTCCAAAGCTAATGTCTCTTAATACAACTACTACTTTACTAGCTACACTACAGAAATCTCATGAAAAACAAACAGCTGGGTACATTTGAGGGACAAAGAGGAAAATGTTTAATATGATCATTTTAAATGTCAAAATCTTATCAAGTTCTAAAGTCAACAGCCACAGGGGACAACAAAAAGACTTGATAAGGGTCAAGAAACTGCTTTTTCTACTTTTATTAAATGAGATGTTTTGATATTTTTGCCTTATTTTTGCCATGAATGATATTTTTGCCTTATTTTTCTTCCAGAAAAAATAAACTAAACAAGCTTGACTTTGCCCATTTTATAGATGAAGACACTCATGTAAATCACATGAAAGAAAGCAATGTAGGTAAAGCATAGTCATGAGAAGAGCTATCATAGGCTTTGTGAGTGTATTTTGGTAAGAATAGTGTGATTGGATATAAACAAAAAATATTCTTCACCCTTTCCCTCACCAGTTGACAAATCTGCCTGGTATTCTTTATGTCTTCATGTTTCTTTTTTTAAAAAATCAAGTAATCAACAGGCTTCTTCATCCAACCATACTGCATTGTTATGATGTAGTAACAAAACAGAGCAAAAAACCCAAAAGGATTATAAAGAAAAGCAGGAGCTGCACAGTGAAGGTTGAGCATTTGGAGGAAACAGAAGTATCACGTGACAGAAGTTTCACACATCTCCAAGACCTGTTCCCAATGTCTTACTTGCATTGATGAGCTTAGATGACAGAGGAGAACAGAAAGATCATATTCCACAAACACTTAAAAAACAGAGACAGTGAAATGAAGATTCAGGTGGATAAACGTTTTGTAGAGAAGTTAACCCTGAGCTGGACTTTCAATTAGAGAGGGTATTCATGGATATTAGAGTGAAGGGCATTCTGAAAAGAAGGACGAGCATGATCAAAGACATAGAGAGGGGGGATAAAAAAGACTATAAAAGAAGGGAAAGTGAAAAGCAAGGGAAATTAGTATTTACTGAATGTCTAGAATGTTTCAAAAATTATAATGGGTGCTTCCATGTGTTATATAATTTAATACTCAAAAAAATCTTGTTAACATTTCATTATCCTCCATTGCAGGGAAGATAATTGTACACCAGTGAGTTACTTAAAATCCACATTTTGAGGATAAGCAGTGTGACCATTTAGAGAACAATCTGTGTCACAGGAATTTACAATATACACATGAATGTAGGAAGAAGCTAAAAATATTTACTAACTTATAGAAGCCATTGATTTATTTATTTATTCTCTAGGGCTGTGCAATAAAATATCACAACATTAGTGCTTAAGACAACACACATTTATAGTCTCACAATTTCTTGAGTCAGGAGCCTGGGCACAGCTTGGATGACTTCTCTGTCTAGGGTCTCAACAGCAATGATCTAGGTTTTAGGCAGTTGGATTCTTATCCAGAGGCTCAACTGAGGAAGAACTCAGTGTCCCGCTCACATAGTTGTTGGTAGTATTCTGTTTCTTACAACTCTTAAGACTGAACATCAGTTGCTTTTGCTGTTGGCTAGAAGCCACCCTGAGCTCCTGGTGCCCACCCTCATCTCCTAGAGACCCACCACAAGTCATTGCTATGTGGGTGTCCCTACTAAGGTCACTTACTTCATTAGACACCAGAAAGAGTCTCTAGAGTAATTATACTAGCAAAACATTACATAAGCATGAAAATAACAGGTCATCATCTTTGACATATACAATCGTTTTGGAGCAAGTTACAGATGCTGCTCACATTTAAGAGAAGGGAATAATACATGCATGAGCACCCACTGGTAGAGATAAAGTGAGGGACACCCTAGCGTCTGTCTGCCATGATTACCATCATAATAAAACTAAGATTGACTCTAGTAAAATAGAAATTTATTAAAGATTTTTGAATAAGCGAGTGAAATAATGAGAACTGTGCTGAAAGAAGAAGAAAATTAGTTTGTTTCTAAATAGAAACAGGAAGATTAAAGAAATAGAATTTGAACATTGTCTTGATGGCCTTTTTAATGTTAGGCCATACGTCATGGGGTGATCCCAAAACTATTCTTTCTCTTCTGGCGATTCTCAAATTGAGGGGCGCCATACATTGTCTATGTGATGCCCATTCTAATGTGAAGAATTAACACCATTTCCGTCCAGTGTGTCTCAAGGACACTTGAGTAAGTGTCCTTGAGATAATAAATAACAAGAGTAAGAAAAGCAATAAAGAAAAATAGCATGCTCCCTTGAGAGACTCCTGGTTGCTAAGATGCATGATGCCTTGAGAATTCTGCATTGTTTAAATGTTGCACAGTAGTTTAGTTTGCAAACTGGACTGTGGGGTTAAATATGACCCAAGGAAAATAGCAACTTACAGAGAAAATGACATGAAATTTAACCTGGGGAAAACCACAAATAAAGTCTATGGCTAGGTTTCACAGGCAAGAGAATAAAGTGTTTAAATTTTCCAGAGGAAGACACAGAATGAAATCAACTAAGAAACCGATTAACCTAATCATAAACCAAGCATGTGGCAACTATGCCGATAACTGCACTCCAGTGAGTCACTTATAATGCCATTACAGTGCACATTAGTCACCCTGCTGCCCTACTTGCCCAAAATATACTGCACATCGCCAGTGTAACAGCTGTTCTCTGCTTTGTAGACGTTATAAATGTTGTAGAAACAAAGAAGATTGAAATATATACCTTCTTGTATTCTGCTAGCCTGACTGGTTGTAGCAGCTCAGTATTTTCTCTCATAAATAAATATAGCTCCATAGAGAGCCTCAATTTTTATAGATGTTCAGGATTTTTTTTTTAATGTTTTCAAACACTACCGTAATTCGATTATTTTGGTTTCTGTTCTCCAGTGTAATCTTGCAGTGGCAGGAAGTATAGTGAGACTAATGGGAATTAGTCTTTAATGGAAATGATGTTGGACCACTAAAGTCACCTCCATCTTGGGAGACGTTTCTTAGTGAAGTTGCTGACATGAAAATAAAGCAATTATCTAGAATCCTTAGAAATATTAAATAAAGGCCTAACTAATTCTGCAGTAGGTATGAAATAACTATGAAATGGAATCTCTATCTGAGATGAGAGCAAGTTTTGAATACAAAAGTTCATTCCACAAATGTTCCTTGTGATCCTAAACTATTACATACACAATTATACATGGGAGTTTCAAATGAATAAAACAATTAAACATAGTCTTTGTTCTCAAGAACTTATAATTTAGTGGTGATGATAAACATGCAAATAAATTATGAAAAAATGCTTTTTGGTTGTTGGTCATAAAACCCCAGTGACTACAAGGATTTACCAATGTTGTCTTCTAAAATTTTTATAGTTTCAGGTCTTAGATTTCAGTCCTTAATCAATCTTGAGTTGATTTTTGTATATAAGGTGAGAGATGAGGATTCAGTTTCATTCTCCTGCATGTGGCCAGCTATTATCCCAGCACTATTTGTTGAAAAGGGTGTCCTTTCCCCCATTTTATGTTTTTGTTTGCTTTGTTGAAGATCAGTTGGCTATAAGTATTTGGGTTTATTTCTGGGTCCTCTATTCTATCCCATTGGTCTATATACCTATTTTTATACCAGTACTACGCTGTTATGGTGACTATGGCCTTATAGTATAGTTTGAAATCAGGTAGTGTGATGCCTCCAGATTTGTTCTTTTTGCTTAGTCTTGCTTTAACTATGTGGGCTCTTTTTTGGTTTTATATGAATTTTAGAATTGTTTTTCCTAATTCTGTGAAGAATGATGATGGTAATTCAATGGGGACTGCACTGAATTTATGGATTGCTTTTGGCAGTATGGTCATTTCCACGATATTGATTCTACCCATTCATTTGTTTCTATTTGAGTTTATTTATTTGAGTTGGCTTATTTGTTTGATTTTCCTTTCCTGAGTTACTTCACTTAGAATAATAGTCTTCAATCCCATCCAGGTCACTGCAAATGCCCCTTCTTCATTACTTTTGTTGAAAAGGGTGTCCTTTTCAATTTGTTTGTGTTATCTAGATTTTTATCAGCAAAGTTTTGTAGTTTTCCCTGTAGAGGTCTTTTACCTCCTTGGTTAGGTATATTCCTAAGTATTTTTTTTTTTTTTTTGCTGCTATTGTAAAAGGGTTGAGTTCTTGATTTGATCCTCTACCCAGTCACCATTGATGTATAGAAGAGCTACTGATTTGTGTACATTAATCTTGAATCCAAAAACACTGCTGAATTCTTTTATCAATTCTAGGAACTTTCTGGAAGATATTTCAGGGTTTTTGAGGTAAACAATAATATCATCAGCAAACAGTGACAGTGTGACTTCCTCCTTACTGATTTGGATGCTCTTTCTTTCTCTTGGCAGATTGTTCTGGCTAGGGCTTCCAGTACTATGTCGAAGAGGAGTGCTTAGAGTGGGCATCCTTGGCTTGTTCCAGTTCTGCAGGGAATTATTTCAACTTTTCCCCATTCAGTATTATGTTGGGTGTGGGTTTGTCCTAGATGGCTTTTATTACATCAAGGTATGTGCCTTGTATGCTGATTTTGCTGAGAGTTTTAATCATAAAGGGATGCTGCTTTTTGTCCAGTGTTTTTTCTACACCTATTGAGATGATCGTGTGATTTTCATTTTTAATTCTGTTTATGTGGTACATCACATTTATTGAATTGAGTATGTTAAGCCATCCCTGTGTCCCTTGTATGAAACCCACTTGATCATAGTGAATTATCTTTTTGATATGCTGTTGAATTCGGTTAGCTAGTATTTTGTTAAGGATTTTAGTGTCTGTGTTCATCAAGGATATGGGTCTGTAGGCTGGGAGACTAGGTCCATCTCTCCTCTTCATGTTTTCTGCTTGTTTTATATTCTCTGGTGGCTGATTAGATGATGCCCATCAGATTGAGGGTGGATCTTCCTTCCCTAGCCCACTGACTCAAATGTTAATCTCTTGGCAACAACCTCACGGACACACCCAGGATCAATATTGCATCCTTCAATCCAATGAAGTTGACACTCAATATTAACCATCACAAGTTCCGAAAAAATTAAAATAGCAAAATGAGACATTAAACTATGAAATTCACTTCTGTTTCTGCATCATGAAACACATGTGTTATGATATAATTAAAAAAGCAAAAAAGATAACTTTCGATTGGGATATTTTGAAGATGAGGTTCTTTCCCTGAGTAGTGATTCATAACGACTTAAGATCACATTCATGTTATTGACTTTATTATGTATTTTCCCTACATAATATTCTTTTGCAATATACATAGCAGGTAGCCATGTAGCCATTCCACCTCTCTACCTAGCATTTGAAGCAGGCTGTACATCTCTTGACCTTCTTTTTTCTTTATTATAGGCTCTTAAAATGTGCCTCACCAGGTTGTGTGACCAAGTCCTTCTTGATTCATAAATCTGTTTCAATGAAAGTCTTACTTTGTTTTACTTTATAAACATGTCAATGTCTATAATTTTATGTTTCTAAGAATGCATAACTTTATTTTATAAAACATATAGACTCTGTCAACAAATCTGCCTTAAATACCAAATATAAGAGACGGCTCTTACCTATATGATACCAAAGCCTAATAAAACAGAAATATCAAGGCACTAGAGAGGGCAACCCAGTGAGTTATTGAAGGGTGCAGTTGCAGTTTTTAGCTAGGTCAAAATATAGTTATATTAGTTCATGTTTACAATGCTTTCATCTTCTTTTAGAGGAGTGGTGTGATGTGTCAGGTATGGGGGCTGAGAATGTAATAGATTTTAACTTATAATCTCTCTGTCTCCAATGCTCTATAATGCTTCACCTCTTTCTAACTTTGACTCTGAGTGTCTGTTCCTCATGCTCCTTTTTACCCATTTCTCCCTTTTTCACTGTTTAACCGTCTTGTGCCATATGAGACTGAAAGAAAATTATTTTGAAACTAGGCTCAAGAAAGTGAAAAGTTATCATTGTAAACCAACATACTTAGTGTTATTAGAGTTGGGGTGGGAGAAATGTGTATGTATGTGTTTATCATACCTATATATCTAGCTGCATAAATCTGTATTTATCTATTTCTATTTCTCTATTGAGAGTGTGTGTGAAGAAAGAGAGAAAAAGACCATGAAAGAGAAGAGACCTACTATTTGATAGAATAAGATAACTATAGTCAATAATAATGTAATTGTATATTTTTAAATGGCTTAAGGGATGTAATTGGATTTTTTTTTTAATTGGACTGTTTTAACTCAAAAGAGTAATGCTTGAGAAGACAGATACTCCATTCTCCATGATGTGTGCTTATTTCATATTGCATGCCTGTATCAAAACATCTTCTGTACCTCATAAATATATACACCTATTATGTACCAAAAAAATTTCTTTAATTTTCAAAAAATTTAAAAAGAGATAATTGGAGGCAGATAATTGCCTCCCCCCCAACACACACAAGATTCTTGAACTATAGCTTCACCTATGATATGTGGATTGAGTTATGAGGCAGAATATAACAAAAAAAAATAAAGTTCACTCCATAGCATGTCTCTGTAGCCAAAGTTGTCTTCTATTCAACAATTGCAAATATGTTCACAAGTTAAAGAGGACAAGGTACTCTAGATTAAATACTCTATAGTGTTGTTGTTGTTTTTTTTCCAACTTTTAAGTTCCAGGTTACATGAGCAGGATGTTCAAGTTTCTTACATAGGTAAACGTGTGCCATGGTGGTTTGCTGCACGGATCAATCAGTCACCTAGGTATTAAGCCTAGCCTAGCATCCATCAGCTATTTCTCCTGATGCTCTCCTGCCTCCTGCACCCACCCTCCCCAGTGTGTGTTGTCCCACCATGTGCCTATGTGTTCTCATCATTGAGCTTCCGCTTATAAGTGAGAAATTGCCGTGTTTGGTTTTCTGTTCCTGTGTTAGTTTGCTGAGGATAAGGGCTTAGATACTATATAGCTTTAATGAGATTTGCAGTTCTCAGGAACAATGCTAATGTCCTTCTGTCCATAGCCATTCCAGGACTTGAGTAGGATGAACGGTAGAAGTGGTACAGAACTTATAGTTTTAAATTATATCTGTCACAGATGTTTGAGGTTTTGGTAGAGAAATCATGGCAAGAACAGATGAGAGAGAAAGACATAGATGGAGTTAACCCAAGTTCCATTCAAAAATGTGAGGAAAAAATGGTCTACTTTAGCAAGATAAGAGTAATTTTGGTCATTGTTTATCAAGAAACATGTTATTTGTGGTGCTCCTCAACTGTTGGATTTTGAAAGTTTAAGAAAATTTAGAAATTTTAAAAATTTTCTTGATATTAATTCTTGAAATTTTCTTTTCTTGATAATATCCACAGAACTTTTTTCTATAAAGGTGTTTATAAATATAAGGTGCAATTTTAAGCAAATATATCATTTAAAAGCTTATGTACCATGTTTTGACCACATTTGCATTGAATGTGATTTGGATTTATGACCTCCCTTACTTTCCCTGCCCAGTCATTTGAGGGGTAATTATAATTATGATTCAAAATATCATAGTTAATGCTATTAAGATTTTGTTAGCCATTATAGCAAATTATAATTAACAAAGCTGTTTATACATGTTATTCTATTTCATCTTCACTCAAGTTCACTGAAGTGAATAGAGACTATTATTTTCCTTTTACAGAAAAAAATACCAGAAATCAGAAAGATTAAATAACTCAGGTAAAATTTTCAGGGTCAGAATGAAGATCTGATTATATAATTAGTGACAATGAGACAATGACGCTGTAGTTTTGTGAAGAGTCAGAAACATTTACATTAGGAGACAGCTTTTGAAAGGTACTGGCTGTGTGAGCTTGGCCAAATAATTAAACCCTGTGAGCCTCAGTTTTATTGACTGCCAAATAGAGATAATAACTACCTCCCAGAAATGTTGTGAACGTATGAACATTATACTTAAGGCAAAAAGCAGAGGCATGGCACCTATTACATAACCAATGAATTGTAGTTTATTTTCTCCACTCCTCCTATAGAACATATGCTAGTGTGTGTTTTCTTGACATTCAAAATGTTGCACATTAGGCTTCTCAGTGGGGAGCTCCATTTCCTCCCAACGATGAGATTTTAATGAGATAAGTCTAGAGGAAAAGCTTTTGGCTTTGACAATTTTATAACAGAGGAACAACTTTTCTGAAAACATGCAGCTGAAAAATCTATAACTAGATGGGTGGGGTAAATTCTCAAACATGTTTAAGTGTCAAAAAGTACAATAAAGAGCTACACTGTGTCTCAGAAATATTTTGGTCTCAGAAATCCTGACATTTCTTGATTCCAAAGGTGCTCACACAGACACCCAGAGTGGATACAGTGAAGGGACTAAGCAGTAAGGTCCACGCACCCACAACTGATGGAGAAACCATTCTGTTCCTGGTGCAGTGGGTGAGGTGAGAGAAGCGATTACACCAGCTCAGGCTGAAAAAGCAGAAACTCTTCCAGCACCTTTATTGTTGCTGAAGAAATGTGGAACATACTCTTCAGTTTCATTCCTTTTAATAAAAGCTAAAATGCTTAGTAGGCATTGTGTCCAACATATTTGAAAAGATAACTATATTGTTCCTCCCTGACCATCTAAAAGAATTTTTACACATTGCTGAAACAGAATAGGGAAGTACTTTGGACACAATAGCACAAATGTTTCTCATTTTTAATTAATTAATTGATATTGAAATGCTAACAGGGAGGACTGAAGAAAACAGAAGCTGAATATTCAGTGAAAGAGGACCCTCAGTGACTCACACCACATAAACACAGTAAAAATTTTGAGCAATAGCAGCCCAGACACTCATCAAAAGCAACAGAAGAACAACCTGAAAGTACTATCATTTTGACATTACAAAAAAGTCTGTCAGGTAGAATTGGCAGCCTTGGACCAAAAGGCATTGAATTAACATACCCAGATCTTAGTTTGTACTCACTTACCTTAGAAAATAACAAAATTAAAAAAAAAAAACACTTTTCTGAAATATTATATTTCCTTGTGCATTCTCTTCTCTAGATACCATTTCACATACTACATCTTGTAATTCATTTGTATATTGAGTCTCCTTAACATCTTCACTTGGTATATACCTTGTGCCATCATTGAATTAAGGCATAATTATAGAACATTGACATAATAAAACATTCAAATGAATGGGCCATTCATTTTCTAATGAAAAGCATTTGGACTCAGCTGTGCAAGGAAAGTAATCTCTCTCAATGAAAACACCACCAGCTTGGGGAATAATAGTTTTTTTCAGAAATGACATAAACCGATTTTGACTTTGAAAGGTTAGGAATATTCAGAGTCTCTCTCTCTCTCATTTACAGAAGCAGAGAAATTTCTAATTATAAAGATAATTTAAATGTGCTTTGTTGACTTAAATAACAAGATGGTCAAGATTTTTTTATATGTTTTAGAAATGACAAGGCAGACAATACAGAAGCAGGCAATAAAAATTATGGGCCCAGAAGTGTTCTGTTGCAAAGATTAGGTTAGCAGTGAGTACATATATACCAGCATAACTAATTGTGATGATATTTGCAAATGAGGGATTCCCTGATTGTTTAATAAGCACAGGTTTAGATATAGCAATAGGCAACTGGAATTTACACAGACTAAATTCCAGTTATAAACTAAGTATATTTAGTTTAATATAATTTAATATAAACTAAGTATATTCAAACCATATATATATAAGCTTCTCTGTTTATATACAAATTTTTGTGTCAGAAGCAGTTTCCAACACAATGGAATGGATACATGACAAAGTATAGAATAAAATTGTGCATGTTCCTCAGGTTTTGAGTATGAATGTTAAGATATATATACTGTGCCTTTGGAATTGAAGAAAGAATTAAAGTTTTAAGACTATGTTTAGCAAGGATATTTCAGGATTTGAAAGTTAATCTCATCCTTTGATGTTAGTCCTGAGTTGGGTCCTAATTAGTCAAATTTTATGTGACAGAGGTGTATTTAATACAGGTAGTTTCTAAGTAGTTTTATTTTTTTAATAAAATACATGTTGCGATTCAACATGATCATAAATGTGGTTTCCATGGTTAACTACCTTTCGTATAAGACAATTGTGAATTTCTGTTTTGAGAAAAGAAAGGTACCATTTTCATTTTCTTCACCATCAAGAAATGAATGCACTTGAAGAATATCACGGTATTCTAGAATCAAGTAAAATAATAATGTTATAGCTATGTGCTAAAGTATGAAACAAGTGATAATACAAGTTTTCTGGTTATTTCTAAATAGCTATCTCTAATTTGTACTGCTCATCATACTAATTTGGAATCAGTGTTAAAAATCAAGTTTATACATCTATAAAAACTCTGCCTTCAGAGAAGCTAGAAAAGTTTGCAGTATTTTATCAAACAGGAAAAAGTTCACAGAAAAATAACTCTGTAATCTGTGTCAGTTTAGAAACAAATTTTGGCTGTGTAAATTACAGTTGACTACTGCTATATCTAAACCTGTGCTTATTAAACAATCAGGGAATCACTAGCACTCTAGAATAGTGTTCTCCATTTTGTAACCTGATGGACTATCATGGGTCTTTGCTCTCCTTCATTCCCACTATTCCCCCCACCTCCAGATTTCTTCTAGTTTATCTACTAAGTACTTTTATCCAAACAGGATTTAAGGCAATAGGGAGCCAGGGAGAAAGAGAAGAAATAACTTAAGCAATGACAGAAGCAATAATACTAACTTTTACAACTTAATCTTATGTAACAGGCATAAGATACAAACCATAGTATTGTTTAAAAGGATAAATATAACAAAGAATGTAAATAGTTTATTACTTAATATCTCATTTAACAGAAGAGCATATCAAATGTAGAAAGATTCAAAGACTTGCCCAAGATCCTGCAACTAGAAGGTTGATGAGCTAAGATCGATTCCTGAAAGTGTGACTCAAAAATTTATACCAAACCACAATACTCATTTGGAAATATCACAATTAGTTATTAAAAGTACCTGAACATAGATAGGTATATTAAATAAATGATTTATTGGGACTTAGATGAATCTGGAAACCATCATTCTCAGCAAATTGGCACAAGAACAGAAAGCCAAACACCGCATGTTCTCACTCATAGGTAAGTATGCAACAATGAGAACACGTGGACACAGGGAGAGGAACATCGCACACTGGGGACAGTTGCAGGGAGTAGGGGAGAGGCAGTGGGGGATGGGGAGGGAGAGGAGGATGGGGAGGGATAACATGGGGAGAAATGCCAGATATAGTATGCGCCTAAAGTAAAATAAATTTTAAAAACTAAAATAAATAAATACATAAATAAATAAATGATTTATTGAAGCCGTGTTTGGCCTTCTTAATCATGTGATGCACTTTGGAATCCTAAAAGAAATTAAAGAAGATTCCTTCTCAAGGAAAAAAAATAACTTGTGGACTTCAGGATTCTTGTCTAATATGCATGGAGATTAGAAGTCACCACTCCCTTCTAACAACAACCAAAATGCTTAACAAACAAAAAGATCAACAACTCTTTAGGCCTATAATAGAAGCAAGGACACATGGCAAGTTACCACCCCTAAAACTGAAGGGATGGACAGGTGAATACAGAAAACACCATGTTATGGAAGTAGAAACCTCTGTGGGAACCCATGCTAGAGTAGGAAAACCTGAACCTACTGAGGTTTCATCAGGGTCTAACTAACCTGGGGAAGAAAAATGTTCAACTCCAGGTAACTCTAGCCTTCCATGTGGAGAAAAGAATATACCCAATTTCTTTTCTCTAGCCCCGTCTAGCTTTCCACATGTAAGAAGGAAACTACTTAAATCCAGCCCACTCTAGATATTCTGTCCCACTTATGGGGTGAGGATGGGAAATTGAGAACCACTTGTGAAGCTCACAGTCCAGAGGAACAGGGTCATTAAAACACTGAGGCTTGACTGGGCATGGTGGCTCATGCCTATAATCCCAGCACTTTGGGAGGCCAAAGCGGGTGGATCACCTGAAGTCAGGAGTTCAAGACCAACTTGGCTAAAATGCTGAAATCCTGTCTGTACTAAAAATACAAAATACATAAATAACTAGCTAGGCATGATGGTGGGTGCCTGTAATCCCAGCTACTTGGGAGGCTGAGGTGGAAAAATTGCTTGAACCTGGGAGGTGGAAGTTGCAATGAGTCAAGATGGCATCATTGCACTCCAGCCTGGGCAACAGAATGAGACTCTGTCTCAAAACAACGAAACAAAAAAAAGACTAAGGCCTAATCATAGAAATAAAGAACACATTCCCTCCCCCTACACTTTGCCACCAAATTATTCCAGTCCTATTTATTACAGTTCTTTTCATCTAGTACATTATGTCTAGCTATCAAAAAATAATTTTAGAAGGAATACAAGAAGGCAAAACAACAACAACAAACATTATTACATTATTTGAAGTGACAGAGAAATTATCAAACTAGACCCAGGTATGGTAGAGATGTTGGAAATATCAGGCCAGAAATTTAAAACAACTATGATTAATATGCTATGGGCTCTAATGAATAAAGTAGACAGCAGGCAGAACAGATGGGCAAGAAAGAGAACAGAAAGATAGAAAACCTCATAAAGAACCAAAAGGAAATGCTAGTAATTAAAAACACTGTAACAGAAATTAAAAATGTCTACAATGAGAATACTAGGAGAAGAAAGATGAAAACGAACAGAAATATTTGAAACAATAATGAATAGGAATTTTTCCCAAATTAATGTCAGATGACAAACAGATTTAGAAAGCTCAGAAAACACTAAGCAGAATAAATGCACACACATACAAAGTATAAGTAGGTGTATCATAGTTAAATTACAGAAAATAAAAGTTAGAGAAATAATACCACACATCTACAACCATCTGGTTTTCAACAAACCTGACAAAAAACAAGCAATAGGGAAAGGATCCCTATTTAATAAATGCTGTTGGGAAAACTGGCTAGCCATATGCAGAAAGTTGAAACTAGATTCCTTTGTTGAAAATCAGATAGTTGTAAATGTATGGTGTTATTTCTGAGGACACTGTTCTGTTCCGTTGGTCTATAACTCTGTTTTGGTACCAGTATGATGTTGTTTTGGTTACTGTAGCCTTGTAGTATAGTTTTAAGTCAAGTAGTGTGATGCCTCCAGGTTTGTTCTTTTTGCTTAGGATTGTCTTGGCTATACAGGCTCTTTTTTGATTCTGTATAAAATTTAAAGTAGTTTTTTCTAGTTCTGTGAAGAAAGTCAATGGTAGCTTTATGGGAATAGCATTGAATCCTTAAATTACTTTGGGTGGTATGGCCATTTTCATGATATTGGTCATGAGCAAGGAATGTTTTTACCGTTTGTTTGTGTCCTCTCTTATTTCCTTGAGCAGTGGAGTTCTCCTTAAAGAGGTCCTTCACATCCCTTGTAAGTTCTCACTAATAAGTGGGAGTTGAGTAACAAGATCACAAGGACACAGGGAGGGGTACATCACCCACTGTGGCCTGTCTGGGGAGAGGGGCCAGGGGAGAGAGAGCATTAGGATAAATACCTAATACATGCAGGGCTTAAAACCTAGACAACGGGTTGATGGGTGCAGCAAACCACTATGACACATGTATACCTATGTAACAAACCTGTATATTCTGCACATGTATCCCAGAATTTAAAGTATAATAATAATTTTAAAAAAGAAAATACTTGAACTAAATAAAAATGAAAACACAGATTATCAAAATTTGTGGGATGCAGCAGTGGCATTTCCTATGGAGAAACTTTTAGAATTGAATGCATGTATTAGAAAAGACAAAAGATATGAAATCAGTAATATAAGTATTTATCTTATGAAACCAAGAGAAGATCAAATCTAGAGGGACAGAAAAAAAAATAGAGCATAAATTAATGAAATTAAAAACACAAAATCAAGAAAACCAAAATCTAATTCTTTGAAGAGATAAATAAAATTTAAAAGTTTGCAGCTAGGCTGAGAATAAAGAGAGCAGGTATAAATTACTAATATTAGAAGTAAAAGAGAAATATCACTTTAAGTCCCATAGTCACTAAAAGGGTAATAATGGAATACTATAGATAACACTATGTCCACAAACTTGATAACTTTGATAAAATATACCAATTCCTTGAAAGACACAATCTACCAAAAGTATACAACAAAAAATACACAATCTGAATAGGTCTAAATCTATTAAATAAATTGACTTAATGATTAATAACCTTCTAAAGCAGAAAGCACCTAATACAGCCCCACCTAATACAATAACAAAAGAAAAGGAAATAAAAGTTATACTGACTGGGAAGGAAAACATGTAAATATCTTTATTCATAGTTGACACAATTGTCTATGTAGAAAATCCAAAAGAATTAACAACAACATCAAAAAATCTCCTGGAACTAATAAATGATTACAGCAGTTGCAGGGTACAAGGTTAACATACAAAATTCAATTGTTTTCCTATATATCAGCAATTAAGAAGTAAAATTTGAAATTACAAACACAATACCATTTACAATAGCACACTAAAAATTGTAGTACTTACATATGACTCCAACAATATATACAAGCTCTATATGAGAAACATTACAAAACTCTGATTTTAAAAATCAAGAAACTACTAAGTAAATGAAGAGATATTTCATGTTTATGTATGAGAAAATTCAATATCATCAAGATATCATTTCTTCCTAATTTGTTCTATAGAGTCAATCCAATCCCAATTAAAATCACAGCAAGTTATTTTTTAGACATTAACAAAGTGATTGTAATTTCATACAGAAAGGAAAAGACCCAGAATAGCCAACATAATGTTGAAAAAAAGAGCTCAGTTGGAAGACTGACATTATCTAACTTCAAGATTACTGTAAAGCTACAACAATGAAAGAACAGAAAAATAGATCAATGGAACAGAATAGAGAGCCCAGAAACAGATCATGTAAATAAGACAACTGATCTTTAAAAAAGAAGCAAAACTAGTGAAACAGAACCTCTAGAACAAAAATAGTCTTTTTAACAAATGGTCTTGGAAGAACTGGACATCCACATGCAACAAAAATGAATCTACACACAGATCTTACACAAAAATTAACCCAAAATAGACCATACTTCTAAGGTAAAATGTGAAACCACAAAATTCCTAGAAGATAGCATAGAAGAAAAATCTAGATGATCTTGGGTTTGGCAATGACTTTTTAGATATAACACTAAAGGAAAATTTCATAAACTGAACTTTAATAAAGTTAAAAAAAATATTCTGATCTGCGAAAGACACTGTCAAGGGAATGAAAAAAGTCACAGACTGGGAGAAAATGGTTACATTGCAAAAGATCTATCTGATAAAGAGCTCATTCAAAACATGCAAAGAACTCTTACAACTCAACATTAAGAAAATGTACAACAGGATTGAAACATGGTTCAAACACCTTAACAAACAGTTCAGCAAAGAAGATACACAGATGACAAATAAGCATATGCAAAGATGCTTCATATCTTTTGTCATCGGGGAAATGGAAATTAAAAAAGCAATAAGATACCACTACATACCAATTAGAATGGTCCAAATCCAGAACACTGATAACACCAAATTCTAGCAAAACTGTGGAGCAAGAAAAATTATCATTCATTGCTGGTGAGAATACAAAAGTGGTACAGACATTTGGAAGACAGTTTAGCATTTTTTATAAAATGAAACATACTCTTAACATAAGATCCAGCAATTTTACTCCTTGGTGTTTGTTTACTCAAAGAATTTTAAAATTTATATCCCCTCATTTTCAGCAAACTGAGACAAGAACAGAAAACCAAACACCGCATGTTCTCACTCATAGGCAGGTGTTGAACAATGAGAACACGTGGACTCAGGGAGAGGAACAGCACACACTGCGGGCAGTGGGCGGGGGGGGGGACGGGGGGGGGGACGGGGGGGGAGGGGAGGGGGGGGGAGGGGTAACACGAGGAGAAATGCCAGATATAGTATGCACCTATGCGACAACCCTGCATGACCTGCACATGTACCCCAGAACCTAAAGTAAAATAAATAAAATTTATGTCCCCATGAAAACCTGCACACAGATGTTTATAGCAGTTTTATTCATGATTTCAAACTATAGAAGCAACGAACATGTCTTTCAGTACATGAATGGATAAACTACAGTACTTATAGACAGTGGGATATTATTCAGCGCTAAAATGAAATGAGCTGTCAAGCCATGGAAAGACATGGAATCATCAGCACAGGGTCATTAGTTAAAGTTGTGGGGCTGAATAGCTAACTACACACTGAGAAATGAAAAAGGCCAGGGACTGAATCCTGGGACACTCTGAAGTTTAAACGTTAGAAACAAGGTAAGGGATGAGTAAAAGATAACATAAAGGAAGAATAAGTTGGTAGTAGAAAACCATGAGAATGTGAACTACCAGGGGAAAAAAAAAAGTGCTTCTAAAAATTTAAGTAAGATTATGACTGAGCATTAACTATCAGATTTAGCAACATGGAGGTGTTTAGTTACATTTAGTGGAGTAGTGGGAATGTTATCTTTATTGTAGTGAATTAAGGGACTCTGGCAAGAAAGGAATTGGTGAGAGTACTGATTACTTTTTGATGGTTTTGCTATAAGGTTAAACAAGGAAATGAGGATGGTAGTTACAATGGGCTTGAGACCAAGACAATTGTTAAGACATAAATATGGGCATGTTTGAATGGTGAGGAACACAATCCAAGAAAATGGAGAGACTGATATAAGAGAGATTGAGGAAAATTGTTGGAGTGACATCTTTAAATAAGACAGAGGAATCCATGGTCAACATTTTTGAGTATAAGAGAATATCTAAGTGTAAAATTTATCTAGAATAATGGATACAGTTGATAACAGGAGGGAAGCCAGAGTGTGTACGTACAGATGCTGGTAGGAGGGTAGACGTGGCAGTGGGCATACCATGTCTTGAATTTTCTCAACAAGGTAGAAAGCAAGGACATACCTGACAGAAAGAGAAGTAGTTGACCTCAGTGCATAAAACAAGGTTTTTGGTTTTACTTTCATCCCTACTCTAGTTATGCACTAAGTTTGTTGCTAGATATGTTGTTTTTTCTCATTCATTCCAGTTAAAATCCCTTTAAAAATCTTCCTAAATGAATTAAATGCATTTGCTGTTCTGGTAGTAAATATCCTCATTGGGAACTGCAGCATCAGAGAAGCCACAGCAATGTTGAAATTCAGCCATAAACATCAGGAAACTCTCTTAAATTTCTGACTCTGCATTCTTTTCAACAGTAGCAACTTTCAACAGTGAGTGAACACTGGGATGCTTGGCAATAATTGTTCCGGGTGAACAGAACAAAGAAGGCAGAAAAACAACATTGAGGAGGCACTGTTGAAAAAGTCCTTCTCTCTCTCTGTTTTCCCAGTGTTGGTCAAGTTGGCAAAAGTACCCAAATAACATAACCTGAGACAGACCCTATGCTGCTTCATTGATTTACACTAGTAGCAGCATAGAATTTAGCTCTTCTGACCCCAGAAATAACTGCATCCACCAATAGAAAATGATTCTATTTTAGTATTGCTCAGGAAGTGATGCTACAGATAGGCGTTCAAATACGTTTCAGAAACAAATATAGCACTATTTCCTCCTAAATGAATTAAACGAAAATTAGTTTTTGCCTTGTTTCTGTAAAGATGCCATGTTATTGGGTACTTTCAAGTAAGAGTGGAAATATTCGTCCTCAGTTTAAGAAAAATAAATATGTTTCTGGGTTTCAAAACAGCCTTTGCGCTAAGGACAAAACTGAAAGATGACTGCTTGTGTGTTCTTTTCCTAATTTTCTTCAAGATTTTTTAAGATTATTGTCTCTGGCCCAATACTCACTGTAAAACACTATTGTGTTCCATGTTCTGCTAAGAAATGGGTCTAAAGAGAGAAGTAATATGCATCTTCATCACTGACAGCTATAAAGAAGAAAAATTTACCTGTTAAATCCCTCTCTATTATAATACCTCCATATATTTGCATATTCTTAGATGACTGGTCTAATGGGAAGTACTCTAATTGCATCAGTATTCATTTTTAACCAGGTTTTTAGCTTAATCATTGCATATAGATGTATATGATTGATCATAAAATATAATTAAGTATTCAATGTGAAATTATTAATAAAAAGGAAAGTAGAACTTGACTTATACTGGCCCATTACTTATCTTTAGCTTTACACTACTAGTATTTTTTTAAAGTTCAAATATGTAATACATATAAAAATTGAGGTTCAGGCAAAGATTAAAAGAAATTTTATACCACATGAGTTGAATCAAAAGGAGAAAAACACTTACATTTACCTATAAATCATCAATGACCTTTCAAAAAATGTGTTTTTCCACATCTATACTGATTTTTTTTTATTAAGCCACAATCAAGAAGGAATAAAGTGTCTGAATTAACCTTATCTGTAATTTGAAGAATTATAATAATTTCATGCAAATGCTAATGTCTATTTCTGCCATTTGGAGAAATTTGCCATTATTTCAATGTACTACATCAATTCATGACTCTGTGATACACCAGGAATTATGTGTGTAAATTGTGGGTCTCTGTGTGTGCATATTTCTATGTGGATTCTCAAAGATGGATTAGAACTCTTCACTATAAATCTTGTAGAACACATAACTTATCACTTCTTGGATTGGCTTCAATTACCATAAATGTTCATTTATTTATTTATTTATTTACTTATTTATTTAGATAAACTTCTGATTTTTTTCTTTCACAGACGGTGTCTGATGCAATATCTAACTTCAGTGAATGTCTTAAGCATGTTCGAGTAAGGGAAGACTTACTCAAAAAAGAGAAGAAAACATAATTGTCAAGTGACTTAAACAGCTCCCTTAGCAATAGCCTATGCATTGTTTCTAAATGTCCTTAGCTAAATAATAAGCAAGATTTTTTTAGTACATTGTAATTTCTCACAACATTTATTTTATTGCCCTTCTAAGTTTAGCAATTTTTTCTTATTTAAATTGTTTTTCTCCATGAACAACTAACCTCTTCTCTAACCCTTTTTGCCCCTGAATCTGCTGATGGAAAGCATAGTGTGTGTTCATCTCTATTTCCTGCTCATCTTTCTTCCCATGTTTTTCATGTAGAGCTTGTTCTCTTGTTCATTTTTTAAATTTAAATTCTCTTGCCTTATGTTTCTTGTCTCTGGTTCTAAGTTTGCACAGAGAAGAATGGAAGGAGAGAAAGAGAACTAATTTTTTTTTAACTTATTCAGCTGTCAAGGCACTATGCTTGTTTTTTTTATTGTTCATTGTATAATTTGATTTATTTAACACATATATGGAGTATACAGTTTAGTTTCCATTTCATGGACTGAAAAAATTGAGCTGCAAAAAGTTAATTCATCCAAATTACATGTCCTTGTATGTATATATTCATACATGTACAAGTATATGTAATAAGTGGATAAAACAATTGAAACACAGGTCAAAGTTCATTCATCTCACTTCCTCACTCTCCTATTATTATCACTAGAAAGAATTTGGTCATAATCCATTTGACTTGGGTATTTCTGTTCCCAACAGGGCCTCCCTTGCCAGTGTTCCTGTTGAGCATCCCTGGGACCTCCTTTTCCAGGCATTACTGCTGCCAGACAATTGAGGCTTAGAAACTCCATGTGTCAGAGATTGACACACTCTTGAAACCCTCCAGGTGTTAAAGATCAGGTATGTTTGAATTGTGACTAAGAAATGTTCCTCTTCATTTTATTATTTTACTTTTCCAAATGGATACCCAAACAGTGTCACCCATGCCTTTATATTGCCGTCAAACATTTTTTTAGTGAAACTTTTCTTTGAGCATTTAAGGGTAAAACATAAGCTCATAGATATTTAGGCTTGGCAACAATTCTGAGTAACCATTGCTATAGTAAAAACTAAGATTCCATAGTGGTCATATTTGCTCTCTTCTCTTACAGTATATTTTCTAACAGCCTAACAGATACCTCAGTCCCCATGTAAATATGCTTCCAAGAAGACATGTATCTCATATCTGTCACTTAGAATAAAAATTATTAATGAGAACCTATTAAAAAACATTCTATGATAGTTGCAGTTTTAAATCATAAAGTTGGGAAATATAATTCTTAACCAGGTTCCAGATCTACTAAAGATTTCTTTCAAGATTCATAGACCAAAAGAAACTCAGCAATAAATCAAGGCCCACTCTGTATGATAAATCCCTAGATAGGTTTCTTCCCTCTGAGGCAGAAACCTGCCAGGATCTTATTATTCCTTCAGGAAATAATAACCATAAAGCAATCAATCAAATTGTAAAAGAGAGTTAGGAAGGTCACATGTATACCAGAAACTATAAGTCTCAGGTAGTATATTTTGGTTTTGTTTAAATTAAGTTATTGATTCCAATCTCTGACAACTCTGTGACTGATTTATCTATATCCTAATCAAAGAGCAATTAAATCATCCTGTGCAGTAAATTATCATTAGTTAATTATATATATGGTTGTTTATATGGGCTCAACTTTAAGAACTGTCAGCATAATTGAGAAAACAATCTTTAATATCAAATAGGCAAAAATAGATGGAATTATTGCTAGGCTGAAATATCATAAGAGTAAAAGATAGCCAAATACACCTGTACTTAGAGAAAAGCATTGTGACTTTTTTTTTTTTTTTTGGTGTTTCAAAGGCCATAATTCACATAATCTCACACTGCTTTTCCACAACACTTCTCCTACAAGTTCTCTGCAAGAAAGACTAAGCCTTTGTATTCTATTTACAGACCACAGGTCATAAGCACACAGCTTTTCCTTTTATCTGAAACCAATACTCTTCAGTATATGTGGGGCACTCAGCATGAGAGATGGAAGGGATTGACAGCATTGTACCTCTGTGTGTGCTCATAGAACCAAAAATGTATTGCTGTTTTGAGCTTGGGAGATATTTCTCATACATTTTAAAGTAACTTTTCAGGTAGTGTCTTGTGAAATAAGTATCCCAGAAAATGTCTCAGCATATCTACCTTCAGGACTATCAGAAGTACTTGTGACTACTTGGAGAAAAATGCTAGGATATTGGAATTAATAAATGAAGGAAGAAGATAAGGACATTGCCAACCTCTTGGTGTATGCTTCACATGGTAGTGTGGCTGTGGAATTGAGGTAACTCTTTCAGAAGTAGGAAAGAATCAGGTGCTTTGGGTTCATCTTGGTAGAATTTAAGAAAAATAATAATACTGAGTGGGGCTCTGTGATGTGAAGGCATTATTCATATACCCTCATTCTCAGGTATAAAGAAACTTTCATAATTAACATTTTCATTAATAATTATATTCATTTATTTATTCATTCATCCATTTTTACTGTGAGCTCACTGATTAAGTTATAAAACAAATCATATAGTTGCTCAAGTTAAAAACCTGGGTGTCATTGCTTATTTCTCCCTTCCTTTCTGTCCTCCCCTAAATTAAATTTCCTAATTTCTATATCTACCATACATATAAAATTCTGTCTGTGTTTTCCCGTTCCCATTCCCACTGGTATTATCCAAAACCCATCATGTCTTAACTGTAGTACTACAGTATCCTCTTCACTAGTTTTCTTGCCTCCTTCTAAAATAACCACTCTGATTTTTCTACAGGAAACAGAATCTAAAATATAAATTAGGCCATATCCCTTTCCCCTTTAAACATTTTGTCCATGTGGTCCTTTAGAACATATTCTATGGCCTTTAAGATTTATGCATGATCTGTACCATGGCTATCTTTTCAATCTCAGTTAGAAATTTTCACTAGCTGGACTATTCTCATCCTTCAAGTCTGACTTCAAACATCATCACCTTCTCAAGGAACTTTTAATCATCGCCCCAGCCTGAAATAGCCTCCAACTCTCAGTTTCTTTCATCATATCTCTTTGTTTATATGTTTACTTCTGATTTTTAATTGCCATCTTCAAGCAGCTTGTCACTTTATATGCTTGTTGTTTTTCTCCCTGAAAGCAGGAACTCTTTTCTTGTTCATATCATGTTCCAAAAGTGACCTAAACACAATTCTAGATATGATTGATAGATATTATATAGGTATTTGTTGACTAAATGTTTTTGCTGAGTGTTTTAAATTCTTGAATTATTTGAGGGACATTTAGAAGACTAAAATACTGTGGTTCATCTGCGAGACTAATCAGAGGGTATAAACCTGCTGAGAAAAACACTCTTTGCCTCTTCAATATGAGCAATACTTGGGTTAGTGTAAAAAGAGATGAAACCATGCCTAACCCCAGTAACTATATCTTGTATATTTTTTATTGAAGTTATAGGGGGTTAGCTTCTCTGTCCAAGATCAATAACTGTCATCTGTTGAACTGAAATATACAAAGACAGTAGCAACTGCATCTTGAAATACTACCACATGAATATAGAATGCTACATATGATGGAAGAGGTGAAAGATAACAAAGACAGTAGTAGCAACCACGTCTTGAAATACTACCATGTGAATACAGAGTGCTACACATGAATATAGAGTGCTACATACAATGGAATATAGAATGCTACATATGATGGAAGAGGTGAAAGGTAACAAAGACAGTGTCAACTGCATCTTGAAATACTACCATGTGAATATAGAATGCTACATATGGTGGAAGAGGTCAAAGATAATCACCTTTCAGGAGAAATCATGAACAACCTGGACCCTACCAGTGAAAGATAGGCCCAAGAGTTTATAATAATGCACTAAATGCGGAATTACAGGAGAAGGCATTTCATCACCTTGTGATCTAAGGAAGTAAGAGTTATACTTCAGTATAATAATTTATTCAAAAAATATTTATTTAGAATCCATGTCTTATTTATTATTATACCCCTTGTATTCGCTCATGCTATGAGGCATGGTTCCTGCCCAGAAGGAATACAGTGAGTTGTTTACAGTCTGCATTTTCTTTTGCTCAATTTTCAGCTAATTATAGTGATGGCATAAAGTAAAGGATGTAATTTTACTTACGTTACAATCTGTACAGAAGAGACTATGTAACCTGTCAATAGAAAGGCTTATTTCAGACAAAAGTAAATCTCTGATAAATTTTTACATATTTATATATTGCAAGATTAAAGTAAGGTTTGTACACATCTAGTTGGAGCCTAAATTTTTATACAAGTCTTCCTGGCATTGTCTTAAATTATAAACCTCAGTAGGACAGGTGTACATATGCATTTGTCTTATAAATAAATAATTTTCAATTAGAATCAAAGGACAATCATATGTGCCAACTGCAAAGTAAAAAGGAGAGATCTTATTTCAACCTAATAAAGGAAGATACTACTTTTAAAGTTTTAATGTACAACACTCACCTAGGGATCTTATTAAAATGTAGACTCAATAGGTATGAAGTGGGGCCTGAGATTCTGAATTTCTTACAAGGCCAAATACGCTGCATTCTGCTGTCTAGGATCATGCCAGGGCATGATATTTGGGTTACTGACTCTGATTTTAAAACTGGGAATTTACATGGTGATATTTTTCCTTTTTGCCGATATGGATGAAGAAATTGATAAATCATACTGAAAATGTGTTAAGAAAGATGAAAATACAAAATAAATGAATGGGTGGGTCCACTGTTAAGGAGAGAGCTCCTTTCCATTATGAGACAAATGGCCATAAGTTAGCTTATAACCAGAAAATAAATTATTTTGAAAACTTCACCTTGTGAATTATTTGAGTGATTTCCCTGTAGCTCTTCTACTTGAATTTCCATTTTGATGCAGAAATTTGGGTCAGCATTCAAGACACAGAAATCTCACTCATGTATCAAGCAACCTGAGCTATCACAGCTCTCACTGAATAGCTGCTTGCTCCTGTAGAACAGTAACTTGTTAGGAACAGTCATTCTCTCACAAGTTTCTGCATGTTGACATTCAGCTTTCCCACTACAGGGGTTTTGTTAAGAGATCCTTGTTGAACGCCAGATCTCCTGTGACAATTGTGACAATGTAGGACAGGATATGTATTACTGCAACAGAGGAAAATAGACTACTGGTGAAGCTGGCTAGCATTTAACTCTAAGCAAACTCAGAGCATTTTGTTTTTATGAAGTTATAGGGTACAGCTTCTCTGTCCAAGATCAGTAACTGTCATCTGCTGAACTGAAATATACAAAAATGTATATTCCTTGGATTTGATAATCTATTTTATTTCAGAAGTCATAAGTATACTCTGGCCGTTACTCAAGTAGTGTCTTCATGGTGGAAAATTAATGTGGTTTAAAACATAATTTCAAGAGAGATTCCTGTTTTGTTTCTGATCATGCCTCTGACATGATCAGATTCATCCTTAGGGAGAAAAACATGACAACACTAGAGATATATATAATATATATATATATATATGAGACATAGCCATATATATATATATATATATATATATATATTTCTTTTTTTTTCCTTACTAAAAGGATGATTTCACTCAGGATATATATATATATTTCTATCAAGGACCATGTTTTCGATGTCCTCTAGGACAATTCTTCTGCTCTTGCAACTTTCCATTTACTGTTTTAATAACATTATTGGGGAACAAAAGTACACAGAGGTGTTGCTTATGAACTCACAAGTGCAATCACAGTTTGAAGGCTTTAAAAATACTTACAAAGGTTTTCAACTTGTAAGCTTACAAGTTTTTCCTTATACAGAATCTTTCAGACCAATGGCAATAATTCTGAGCAGATTACTTGCATCTGATTTATTACGTCATTTTATTATTTGAAAAGAGGAAGTTTATGAAGAAATTCTACCCTTCAATTTTCTATGCAGAAGAGTATTTTCAGATTTCCCTCTTACCTAGTAAAGGTTATTTCTCAAAGCTCAAAAGTAGTGCATATGTTATCTTTCTTTCCTTTTTCCAACAAACCAAAAGGCTTCTTTCTACTTAGACTAGTGACTAAAAAAGTGCTTATACCTTCCTTCCAATAAGTTAAAAAGTTTATACATAACAATAATTTATCAAAGACTTATAATGTAAAGTAATAAAAATTATAAAAGTAATGAACTAATATTAATAGAAGAGTTTATCTTTGCCGTTAGGGGCCAAAGGTAATTAATTGTGCAAGATTGCAGAAATGAATCATTGACAATATTAAGGTAAAAAATAATTCCTTGCTCATAAGAGATTTCAAAAATATTTATTGTCTAGATTAGTTTTGAACTTACTTGAGCCCAAATTCTTGTCCTAATGGACTTTTTGTTGCTGTTAATTCATCTGACTCTTTCTTAGGAAGGATTTTATTTCCTGGATGTCATCAGAACCTCAATGTAGAAGTTTCTAAGCCTCAGGCTATATCTCATATAGACTTTTCTTTCAAAAAGCCTTTCTTCAATGTATACTTTCATCTTAATCCATGGATTTATATAGATTTAATGGAATTGGACATTTTCCCACAATTTCTCCCATCTAGTTGTTGCAACTTAGGATTGCTAGGTCATAATGGATTGAATGTGACTTTTAAAAAAATTATATTTTTATACCAAAGTGCCTTGTTGTCTTGAGAGGATACAGTCAAAGGCTCGTTTATATTGAAAACAATTAATATAAATTTGTGAGTTTTATTGTTGATTAGGTAGATTTGACTGGTAACATTTCTAAAGAACAATCGATTGATTAAATTCAATCTATTACTTGTGTTGAGATTTTTTTCCTACTTAGGATTAATTTACATCATTAAAATATCAAGATTAAAGCATTTACTTAAAAAGTTTGTCAATATTTCAAAATAATATAAAATTAATACTAGCAAATACTAACAAATTGCTTTGTTTACTAAACCAGAGAATATACACTTTAATCCAAATGTATTATGCTATAGGGGAATAGAAAAACAGATACATCAGTTCCAGTAAAAACTTTACCACTAATCATCTTAAAAGTTATCGATAACTTTTTATTTTAAGTTCATGCTTACTAAAATGTTGCAAAAATAGTACAGAGAGTTCCTGTATACCCATCAGTCAACTTATCCTAATGTAACCATTCATATATAACCATAACACAATTATGAAAGCCAGAAAATTAATATTGGTACAATATTATCAACTGCACTGCAGAGTTTATTCAAATTTTATGGGTTGTTTTCACTATTTTTTATTAGTATGTTTTTCCGTGTCTTTTTCTTTTCTGCTTAAGAATCATGTCTTGGATGCTGTATAACATCTACTTGTTACTCTTTTTTTGCACTCCTCCCATGTGTGATTTTGTTCTCTCCTTTTCTTTCATAACTTTGACACTTTTGAAGAGTACTCATCAGTTATTTACTACAATGTCTCTCTATTTGGGTTTTTCTAATGTTTTCTCATAATTAAAATCAGGATATGAATATTTTTGGCCAAAAAAGTCTTACAGAAATGGTATGAGGTCTTTTTTGATGTCTATAGATTATGCTCATTAAAAGGACAGTATCTGGAGTCATATCAGTCACTCAAATATCAGCTCTGTACTGATTTTCTGTGCAAATCTGGAAAATTTATCCTAAGTAAAATCACTCATTTAAAAAATGGCCATCATAACTATATTTATTTCAACATGTTTTTGTAATGATTAAATGGAATAATGTACTTAAAGTTCTTAGCCTGTCATATCACACAGTTTAAGAGTTAAGACAAAAAGTTAGGTATCAATAATAATCCATAGTAATAATTGCAGCAGGCAGAATCTATTCACATATGCTAATATTCCTGGCATAAACTGAGAAGAAACAAAATATTTGTGTAGTCTAAAAGAATCCTCCCCAGAAAATTGTGCTTGTTACAAATAGAAAGATAACAGTACAGTGAAATAACCTGACAGATACCAAATTAATCTGGCAATCAATTTGTCTGTGGAACATTTTGAGTATCATTTATTTCATTGTGAAAACAAAGTAAATTGAAATAAAGATTTCGTATATACCTTCTGTTATTTTTTTCTACTTTGCTTTTATTCTTGTATTGTTAAAATAGGTCTTCTCTCTAACAGAAAATAACGTTAAAAGAAAGACACATTTTAACACTTCCTTGGAGTGGAAACAATACCTTATTATTCCACTGCTGAGCTTAACACCATAGGCAGTGTTTTCTGGCAAGAAATATAAATTGATTTTTTTTAAATCAACTTTTAAGAAAACAAATCCAGAAATTTTAGGAGTCATGCCATAAAATAAAGTTAGCTAATTTCATCTAAACCATAGCTTGATTATGTATCTCTCCTCTTTCAACAGACTCCTATAATTGATAGGTTTCTTCTGAAAATTTGCTGTGTACAACTATTTTCATTTTTATATGGATTTCTTGGCTATTGTCAATTTGGTTTTAAATCACTTAATTCGGCATATTTGAAATGATTATTTACTATTATCTCATCAAATAACTGAAAACCAAAACAACTGAAATCCTGGACATAGGGAGTAGAATAGTTATCAGAGTCTGGGGAAGGTAGTAAGCAGATGAGGAAGAGGTAAGGATGGCTAATAGCTACAAGAAAAAAAAAATAGAATAAATAAGACCTACTATTTGATAGCACAGTAGGGTGACTATAATCGACACACAGTTTAACTATACATTTAAAAATAACTAAGACTGTAATTGGATTGTTTGTAACTCAAAAGATAAATGTTTGAGGGGATGAATACGCCATTCTTCATAATGTGCTTATTTCATATTCCACTTGTATCAAAACATCTCATGTAACCCATAAATGCATACACCTACTAAGTACCCACAAAAACTAAAAATAAATAAAAATTAAAAGTTTTTTAGAGATAGATCCATATCTATTCTCTAAACACTAAGAATCCATATTCTTAGTGTTTCATTAGTCAAGAGTTATCAATATCTAGCAAGGATTGAACACACAATAGTTTTCACAAGTTATTAATAAAACCTATAATTATTTTTGGAATATGTGAAAGTCCTAGTAGAAATCCAAGAGTCCTCAAACATCTGTGTTTTAATTTAAGAGGATAAATATTATATTTTGAGTGAAGGAGAGTTCCAAACACCTGCAAAAGATTCCGGGAAACTGTGAGCTATTTCTGAATCTATTTCTGAGCTCTGTGTTCTTGCTATCCTCATTGCATTCTTTCCTTTCTCTCTTCTTTCCAGTCATATTTAAAGCAATATTTCAAAACAATTATAGTGCAAAAAGTTCAATTGTAGAGCTAAGCAGAAAACACTATGAGAACCTTTTTAAAACGAACTATCATATGTGAAACCTTGAACTGACCACCACTGCTGGAATATTAAGGGGGCAGAACTATGACAGGGATTAGGAATCTCTTTTATGGAATACTTCATTGAAACTCATAGAATAAGGCTAATTCTTTTGGGCGTGGCAAACTTTCAGCATCCACATACAGGACTGATTACAGCAAAAAGTCTTACAGCCAATCTTTAGGTGTGCTGCATACATGTTATTGAGAAGTTGCAAAGTGATCTGATTACATAACCAGATTAAAAGCTACATTTATCCTGGCCTTATAAAAGTTAATTGTGGCCAGAGGCGATGGCTCACGCCCTTAATCCCAACACTGTGGGAGGCCGAGGCGGGTAGATCACTGGAGACCAGAAGTTCAAGACCAGCCTGGCCAACATGGTGAAACCCTGTCTCTACTAAAAATACAAAAAATTATCTGGTCGTGGTGGTGTGTGCCTGTAATCCCAGCTACTCGGGAGGCTGAGGCAGGAGAATCGCTTGAACCTGGGAGGGAGAGGTTGCAGTGAGCCAAGATCGTGTCACTACACTCCAGCCTAGGTGACAGAACAAGACTGTCAAAAAAAAAAAAAAAAGTGAATTGCCTGCTTATTAATAGCATTGACAGTTTTCTATTTAAACACTTACTATGTGACATAACAAAACTGAAACACGTATATTATTTCACATAATTCTTACAATACATATTGAATTGAATATCATTATTATTGTCATATTTTTAATAAATTATTTTACCTAGAAAGGCAGAGTGAATTTCCCAGAATTGCACAACTCACATAGGAAATTTATTTTGCATCTGGGAAAGTATAACTGGGAAATTGTAACCGTGTCAGAGCTGATAGTTGAGTGCAGACAATCAGACTCAAAAGACTGTCCTTTTACCAGTCATAAACTGGTATAGACACTTTTTATTCACCAAGAAGGCATGTGTACTTATGCTAAGTTCAATCGTTAGTACCCAATCTCATGGGTTTCTGAGTAAACCAGATCATGTTTTATTTTCAGCGGTGATAGAAAAAAAAAAAAAAAAAAAAACACACACACACACACACAGAATCAAGCATTTTCATAGGGTTTTCCAGGCAAAAGTGATAAAAAGCAATGTAATAAATGAGGACAATAATTTATAAGAAATAAAGAGGAGAAATAAATATGTATTAGGGAATTCAAGAGCCAAAACCTCTCTTTAGTGTTTTTGACCAACTTTCTATTATTTAAATTTTCAAAAACAGGCTGGTCAGGAATCTTAGGAAGAGATCAGAAAAAATCATTAACTTTCATGATAATAAATGGAGAAACATTGAATTTTGGCATTTGTATATGATTTGCATCTGAAAACATGAATTTACACTGTGTTTCTTAGTCATATACTTAAGTACTATCTTGAAATTTTCTCTTGCCCAGAACCCAAGGATATAAATTAACACATGCTCAGTATTAATTTGCTATCATTGCTGGGCTCAAAGTTGAGTGCAGGGGCTTCTTATTCCGTCTCATTTGGAGATGTGTTTCCATTATTTGCATACATCACCTGTGTTAGTGGAAAAGGCATAGCTTTGACTTCTCCAAAGTAGACGAACAGCTGCCTTGAAAAAATAATTTAGGATTTATGGCACATTTAAACCCCAGGCTTTTTACTTGGTGCTGAAAGTTGAAAGGGCTTTACATTTACAAAACCTATTTTTCTAGGAATCTATTGAAATTATCCAATATTCTGTGCCCTTATATCAAACGTACAGGCAGCAATATTAAAACTTTCTTTTAAAAAACTTGGCTGGGAGTTATGGCTCATACCTTTAATCCCAGTACTTTGGGAGGCCAAGGGGGGCAGATGACTTGAGGCCACGAGTTCGGGACTAGCTTGAGCAAATGGCAAATCCCCTTCTTCACTAGAAATACAAAAATTAGCCAGGCATTGTGGCATAGGGCTGTAATCTTAGATACTTGGGAGGCTCAGACATGAAAATCGCTTGAACCCAGGAGGCAGAGGTTGCAGTGAGCTGAGGTCACACCACTGCACTCCAGACTAGGCAACAAGAGTGAAACTCTCTCTCAAAAGTAATAATAACAAAACTTCTCTTTAAAAAAGTTAAGAGAGCCAGGGGCAGTGACTCACACCTGTAATCTCAGCACTTAAAAAAAAAAATACAAAAATTATCTGCTCATGGTGGTGCTCACCTGTAGTCTCAGCTACTGAGGAGGCTGAGGTGGGAGGGACTGCTTGAGTCCAGGAGGATAAGGATGCAGTGAGACATGATCATGCCACTACACGTCAATCTGAGTGACAGAGTGAGATCCTATCTCAAAAAAAAAAAAACTTAAGGAGAAATAAATTGACTTAAAACTACAGTAAGTAATAGTTATTATAGTTAAAAATGATTACTATACTTCTTTGTAGCTCATGTCAACTCTAAAATCTAAATCAATAGAACATTGCTGCAATATTCTGTTAAATGGCTACATTAAGCCTATAGGTTTCCCTCACATTTGTATCTGAGTCATTGCACATTCATTTATTACGTACTCCATAATTTTGATATGCAGTAATAAATAAGTGACATACAGTATCTGCCAACACAAACTTTACAATCTGGTAACAGTGATAAATAAGAAGATAGGTTCATAAACTACAAAGCAAATGGGCAAGTGGCTTAAGATAAATACAAATAAAGAACAATCTAGATATAAAGAAGGAGAAAGAGAGAGATTGGCAGAGACACAGAGAGAAAAAATAAAATTGGAGGAGCAATAAGTAGCTTCCTGAATGAAGAGGTGTGCATGATAGATTTTAAGGGGTTTTGGCAAGCAAGAAAGAATAAAAAGCAAACATTCTATAGAGCAAGAAGGGAAGGAAAAAAGTGAGGATGTACAGAACATTCAGGTCCTTTGCAGTGTGGAGTACACAGAAGCTGTATGTGATAAAGTTACATTGATTTTATAGGACTTGATAGCTGATCGTGTACAAGAGAAATTAAAGATAATTTATGATTTCAAATGAAAATACTGTTCACATTATTTAATGAAAGAAGAGAGAATAATGCACTGATTTTAGGAGGAGTAAAATAATATATGCTTTTCTTAAAATGTTGAGGTAAAAGTACCCCCTGGAACATTCAGGATTTTGAGTTATGATTTGGACCTTAAAAAAGAGCAGAGAAGAGTACAAAAATTAGAGTTAAAAGGTTTGATTTTAAATCCTGGATCTTCTCCTAAGACCTTAGGTTTGCCACATACTCTGAACACCATTTTATTCACTGTTTTTTGTTTTGTTTTTTAATTTTTTATTTCCATAGGTTATTGGGGAACAGGTGGTGTTTGGTTACATGAGTAAGTTCTTTTGTGGTGATTTGAGAGATTTTGGTGCACCCATCACCTGAGCATATATACACAGACCCTATGTCTCCCCCAAATTTCTCTTTCCCCCCAGTCCCCAAAATCCATTGTGTCATTCTTATGCATTTGCATCCTCATAGTCTAGCTCCCACTTATGAATGAGAACATACAATGTTTGGTTTTCCATTCCTGAATTATTTCACTTAGAACAATAGTCTCCGATCTCATCCAGGTAGCTGAGAATGTCATTAATTTATTCCTTTTTTATGGCAGAGTAGTATTCCATCATATATATATATATATATATATATACATACATACATACATACATATAAACAAACC
>NW_022436980.1:10690640-10736342 GCF_009761245.1 Sapajus apella
TATATATATATATATATATACACACACATATGATTTTTTGTTGTTGGTACATGTTTTAACAGTTTTATGACACATATGGATACATATAAAATATACTGCTTGGACCGGGCGCGGTGGCTCACGCCCGTAATCCCAGCACTTTGAAACCCCGTCTCTTCTAAAAATACAAAAAATTAGCTGGGCATGGTGGCACATGCCTGTAATCCCAGCTACTCAGGAGGCTGAGGCGGGAGAATTGCCTGAACCCAGGAGGCGGAGGTTGCAGTGAGCCAAGATCGCGCCATTGCACTCCAGCCTGAGTAACAAGAGCGAAACTCCGTCTAAAAAAAAATATATATATATATATATATATATACTGCTTGACTTTTCTTGTTTATGAATCTTTATAAGGGTAACATATTTTATGTGGTCTGTGGTCTTCTAAGATTTACATTATTCACTACATATTATGTTTATAAGATTCATCTATGAGGTAATATTTAATTATAGATTATTTTTATTAGTGTATGATATTCCATTTTATGAAAATTCCACAATATATTTATCTTTCTACTGTTTAATAGATGTTTTTGTTTTTTCCAGTTTTTTGCTATTATGAACATTAACAGTGCCCAGTGGCCTTTTTTTGTTATGCCTTCCGGTATACATGTACAAAAATTTCTCTTGGGCTTATATCTAAGAATATGATGTATCTGGGAATGTTCTACTTTATAAAACAATGTCAAATTATTTTCAGAGGTGGTTGCATCACCTTCCACTTTTATAAGCAATGTGTGAAAGATTCATTTCCTATCCAAAACTTATTTTTTATCAGAATACTTCCTAAATGTAACAGTGAGTAGTGGAGATGGTATTTCATTGTGTTCTTTAATGGTATTTTCACAATTACTAAATGAAGTTGACTCATTTTTCATAAGCTTATTAGTTATATATACATATATCTTTTGTTATATGTCTTCATATTTTTGTACATTTTTATTGTTAATTTTCAATGTCATTTTAATGTATAGGCTCTTTGTATGTATACTTGATTCCAGTGTTTTGCTGGCTGGAAGAACTGCAAATAATTTCTCATATACTCTTTACTCTCTTCAAAGTACTTATGGGAAAAATGTTCTTAATTTTTATATCATCTGATTTTTAAATTTTTTTTAAGTTGTGCTTTTAACATCTTTTACAAAATATTCTTCTCTGACTCAAGGTCAGAAAGACATGTATTTATATTTTCTTCTAAAAGTAGCTTTTACTTTTGAAAGTTCTTATGTTTACTTTTCAATGTTCTTAAGTTTTCTTTTTAAAGTTCTTAATCCATAGAAATCTTATTTTTACATATCATGTGAGGTAGAATCTCATTCTTATTTTTAAAATAATGACCTTAATTTTTTTTTTCCTTTTTTCAGTGATTGGTCAAGTTGCCTTAGTTACATGTCAACATTATGTCTAAGCATGAGTATTTTCTTGCCTTTCCATTCTGTTCCTATCGTTGATTTTGTCCTCTCCCTACAAAAATATTCTATTGTCTTAAAATGTGATATGTAGGGAAATTTTTCTCATCTTATTTTAATTAGCACATAGGAACCTACTTCACCCCAGGTATTATTCTAAGCCCTTTTCAAATACTGACTCATTGAATGCTGTAAACCATTTTATAGTAGGTACTTTTATCTTTCTAATTTTATAGAAGAAGAACTGTGTCATAAAGAGGTTAAGTGACATTTCCAGAGTTATACAGTAAGTCATGTAGCTAGGACTATAAACCATTCAGTCTGGCTCTAGAGTCCAACATTGTCATTACTATGCTATACTGCGTCTTTGTCTCCAAAAGTGTTTTGTCTTTTGCTTTCATAAAAATTTATAATTTGTATGAATTATACATGTTTACATTTATAATTTATAGTCAACCTCTCAAGTTCTAAGACAATCTTTTTGTGATTCTTACTGAAGTTCCATTATACATAGACAATGATTCAGGAATAATAAACACTAGAAACATTTCTAGGAATAGTACTGGGTTAAATGGGATAAGTAAAAAGCATGTATTGCTTCTCATTACTAGAGATCCAGTTTTGCTGCCAAGTGAGTTTTTGTGCCAGACTAATGAGAAACCTTTCTATTTAGATTATTTAGATTTTTTGGAATTGTAGAATGTGTTATCAGCATTTAATAAATGAGAAAACAAGGGGTTAGGGGTTAAAAAAACAAACTTAATCTGCATTCTGAGTTGATAATAGACTGCCTGTGATTTGCTTTAGGTTTTCTTAAGAAATGTTTTCATATGGATTTTTTTCCCCATTTATTTATTTTACTGCATTTTAGGTTTTGGGGTACATGTGAAGAACATGCAAGATTGTTGCATAGGTACACACGTGGCAGTGTGATTTGCTGCCTTCCTCCCCATCATCTACACCTGGCATCTCTCCCCTTGCTATCTCTCCCCAGCTCCCCACCCCCCACCGTCCCTCCTCTATTTCCCCCCAGCTGACCCCAGTATGTAGTGCTCCCCTCCCTGTGTCCATGTGTTCTCATTGTTCAACACCCGCTTATGAGTGAGAATGTGCGGTGTTTGATCTTCTGCTCTAAGCCTCGAAATAAGAATGTAGCATTTTTCTTTGGATCTTTATCTATGATGATTCTAGGTCTCTGCCTAATTTACCTTGCTTACTAATCTTTCTCTAGTTAAGAATCTGTTCTTTTTTATTCATTCATATCCAAGCCTAATCTGCCTGTTAGTCTCTTTCAAAACAACACAGTTAATTATAAATTAATGAAAATGTGTGTAAAGCCTGTGTCCATTCAACAGTTTTATCTAACCTGTAATTCAAATTCTGGATTTTGTAATTTAAAAACTTGTTTCAGGTGTAGTTTGCCTTTAATCTGTCAATATTTTCAAGTAAGTGATTTTTTTAATTTTGAAATTCCTTTTTATTCTGTTCTCTCATTTCCTCAATTTTAATTAATTGTGCTGTGTCAAGTAATTAAAATATTGTTTCCTTTAAAAGTAATCGCTTATTTTTCCATTAAGGTGAGCTGATTCTGTATTCTCTTACATGAGAAAATGAGTGTTATCCTTATTTATTACCCTTGCACCCATTTGTATTTAAGGTTTCACTTAGACCTCAGTGAGAACTTCAGTGCCTATATTTCAAATACCTATATTTACGGTAATGTTCATTTGTCTAGTGACTAGTACATAGTAGGCACTCAATAAATGCTTGATAAGTGCAATTATAAATGAAAAAGATAAAATGGCCTCTTAAAATTTTGATGTCAACTTCCAAATTGAAGTTGAATTTTATAATAGCACAGGATTACCTATTAAAGATCTTAGGAAAAAGTAACAAACTAAAGTACTTGTTCTTCTGCTATAGACTGAAGTATGAGTACTGAATTCCTCATTTAGCTCTAAGTGAAGCTCTAAGTACAAAAGGTTACAAAGGCAAAAATAATGATGAACTCTCCATAATATAGTTGATTTAAATTGAGTATCTAAAAGTGTTTAATTTTGAAACTTCTTAGCATTCATCCATATGACATTCTATAACTTTTTTAAAAAATTAATTTATTTTATTTTAGGTGCCTACTATATCTGGCATTTCTCCCCATGTTATCCCTCCCCACCCTCCCCTCCCTCCCCACCCTCTGCCATCTCTCCCCAGCCTCCTCAACTGCCCCCAGTGTGTCATGCTCCTCTTCCTGAGTCCACGTGTTCTCGTTGTTCAACACCCACCTACAAGTGAGAACATACGGTGTTTGGCTTTCTGTTCTTGTAGAGAATGCGTTCTCTAACTTTTATTGATAATGCTTGAATTTAATTATCACTCCATTATATGTTCTTGTTTATATTTTCTTGTATGTTAACAATAAATGTATGTCCCTCAGACCCATACTCATTGAAGGGTTATAAGCTATTCAGCTCATCTTAGACAAGCAGTTTCCAAGCCACACTCTATTTGGAAAAATGTATGGATTCCAGGGAAGTCTCTGACTTACAGTAATATAATTTCTATAAAGGGCCTGAGATTCTATACTTACTATAAATTTGACTATCATAACAAGAGAAAATTGGAGGAGAAAATGTTTTTTGAAGATTCATATTCACAGTAACAATGGGTACTTTTGCAGACGGAGCAGAATCTTCTAGATACAGATGACACTCACTCTCTATCTGTTGTGTCTTGACATTGTTTAACTATTGGTGTCAAAATGAACAGAATTAACCTTTCTCATCTCCCTCCTTCATTTGTTGTGAAATCACAAGCCTGTAGGTATGCACACAGAAAAAAGTTCCAATCTCAGGATGACATCATTACCTGCACGTGGCTTCTAGTAATCCAGCTGTGGAAAAGGATGCTATGAGAGTCAGCCACAGGGCCTCTCTCTTCTCTCAAACTGAGCATATTGTCTGGCATAGTATGGTGTAACTCATTGCAAAGCAGAGTAAATTGCATGTCTCTTTCACAATGCCTTTTCCCTTTGTCTGATTTTTTATTAGAGCCCAGAACCATTTTTCCACCTTGGGTACACATTTTAAAAATTGGAAGTAGAAGCCAAAGAGAAAAGATTAAAATAATATCTTCTTTATACCCTTTCTTTTTAAAATAGATCTTTTTTTGTAAAGCACCTATATCAATTTCTGAAAGGAATATTTTTTATCCAATCAAACTGTGTATAATACTCGATCATAATCTCAAATTTTTCAATGAGTTAAAACATATTCACATTACACAATTGAGATATTTAGAATTACTTGATCTGTAACAGTTAGATATGGGTTTATATCATTCATATGTTCAATCTATTGAATTCTAAGTACATTCTTAACAACATATCACATTAAATTCTAGACATTTTCAAATTTGTTATCAACATTAATAATCATAGTAACATTAATAATCATGTACATGTCCATGGTGGAGTAGGCAAGGAAAATATAGTTATGTCTATTTTTTGATTGAGTACACTAAAGTTCAGGAAAGTCTAATGACTTATTAAGTCATCCTGAAGGGAAGAGACTGATCATTTTATTCCTGATTTTCATACTCACTTATAGAGAGGAAGTCTATAACTTCCTCCTCCATTTTCTAATTTTTTTTATTGTGATGTTGATAATAAAGAATCACACATGAATTTGTCTTTACGTTTCTAAAATGCATAATTCTGGTGTTTTATCAATTAAAGAAATACATTTCCTTAGCTATTGGCAGTGTGCATTTTTCTGTGAACTCAGGTGTAACATTTAGATTACTTAGTCTCTTCCCTATCCTTTGCTCCACATTATGGCAAAGCCCCAAGGTTTGAGTCAGTAACTTAAGAATATGATGTCAGTGGCATGGAAAAAGGAATAAAAAGAAGTTGGACTGAACAAAATAAGTTTAGTCATTGCCTTAAAAATTCATCATTTTAAAAGCAAGAATTCTGGCCCCCTAATATAAAACTAAGTAAAAATTTAGATTTTAATTATAGACTTCTGCAAAGTTCACTTTTTGTGTTAAACCAATAGGAAACAGCTTTTTATAGATAGAAATTTATCCACTTTCTTTAACATTCCAAACTGAACAATAGTTTTCATGATGTTTTTGTTATTAAAAGAAGTTCCCTTTTTAGCTCCTGCTGTAATAAATAAGGTAAAGCTTCGATTAAATTGAAAGTTATAGAAGAATCTAAACCTCCTGGGCTTAGGGCTCAAGGTACTTCACTTACTGTGAATAGTAAGTAGCAAAGTGATTCAAGGAATAAACAAAGAACGTGTAGCTGTAGGACCCAGAACAACACCATATCCATTTGTCTTGACAAAGTAATTGGTGTACAATAGTTTGGAAGTCCTCTAAAGAGGTATCACTTCCAGTTCTCCCACAAATCACTATATGGCCTTTTCAAAGACATGCTTTCTTCTGGAACTTGGTGTTTTTGTTCATCCATAAAGTGAACATTCCTCCAGATAAACTGAGAAGCTCCTTGTAGCATTACTATTTTAAGATTTCAAATACTTAAGAGGCTAATATAATGGAAGCTGGATAGAAACATTCAATCTCAGATGTGAAGCCTTCTAAAAAATTATTTCTCCTACTGAGTCGGGTTGATGCTGCAGATAAGGGGATATTTGTCAGATTCTAGGCATAATTTCACCTTTACTAGATGTTTTCGATGCTTCAAATCATGTTACTCATCCAGTCTAATTGTCCGATTTTAGGTTTTATTTTGTTCTTTTAGAAAGGTGTATCATGGTGCTGTTTCAGAGGTTGGTTTTTAAATCAACATAGAAATTTTCTTAGTTCATATAGGTATTATTGAGCAAGAACATATTTTTGAGAGTTCAGTACCTAGTATAACGTGATTAATCCATAAAAAATATTCGGTAAGGTGGATAATATAAAACATTATTTTAGAGGTTGATGAGAGCTATGGGTATCTATTTATTACTATAAATTTGTTGATTATTCATGTTAGACATAGTGTGATACCTTAATAAATATTGTTGCATACTGTTTTCACCATCCTGAAACTCAGAGATGCTCTAATTTTGAGATTTCAACTATTCACAGTCTAAGAATAAGATGAGAAGTTACGGAGTGGAGACTACACGTAAAGCGAAGAGAGTATCTTTGAAATTTCTTTCAGTATTAAAGTCAGTTTATTTGTTTTGATCAACATTCTTTTTCAAGTTATATTCCTGTCATGTGTAATGGAAAGAATACAGTTCTAGAAATTGCGCTTTGGTTCTAAACCAGGATCTCTACCCAATTGTATGTATTACACATGTCATTTAGACTCTCTGAAATTTAGTTTCCTCATTTGTAAATTGGGTGATTTTATAATTAGCTCAAAGAAATTTCTTTCCCAAATTTTTGAACCTAGGTTCATATGAATCTAAACAAAAAAATCTAATTTTATAGCTGATAATTACTATCCATCAGCCAATTCTGACTTGCTTCCTTAATAATTACAAAAATATATTTATGAATCATGGAGATTAAAATACTTATTTTTCAGAAGGATAAAAAAAGATAGACATGATATCACTATCAATAAGGCTTGCTTTTGGAAAACAGAATTGAATGTATATTATTGTATATTTATAATATGTTAAAGAAATTGTTATTAGATGATTTATATTCTTCATACCTAAGAGTTGAACTCAAAAAGACAACAGAAACTAAATCATGCTGATGACCTGTGTGTGATATACGGGAATCTGATGCCTCATCTCTCTTGTTTACGTAAATGCTAGAGCATTTTTCAGCATGTGATATTTATAATCATAAGTACTATGTAATTACACTCATATTATTTTGATAATCTAACAATGATGTGTGTGCATGTATGTATACATACTATGTATAGCGTTTCTATGTGTGTTTCTGTACACATGTACCTAACACTTGTGTATGTGTGTTAGGAGGGAGAAAGCAATGAGAAAAGAAATTAAAGAATGGAAGAAGTCTAAATTAGTATTTAATTCTGTGTTAAAGGTGTTTATCTTTAAAAGATAAGTTGAGTATTGGATAAAAGGCTACTTGCGAGGCAGAGAATTGCTTGAACCCCGGAGGCGGAGGTTGCGGTGAGCCATAATAGCGCCATTGCACTCCAGCCTGGGCAATAAGAACAAAACTTTGTCTAAAAATAAAAACTCATTATTTAATAATCTGCACTTGAATTTATATCTTTTTAGCAGTGGAAAATAATACATCATGATCCATATGTGAAAGAAAATGCATAATGTGAAAATTTTGTATTGTGCTATAGAAAAAAGGGAAAAAATAAGTTATTGGGACAATGTAAAACGTAACTGAATAATTGACTTATAGTCTAAAGCAACTTAGATATCAGAGTACAGGGCACATATTCAGAGGAAATTCACAAATCAGACTTGGTCTGACAAGGAAAACAAACAAACATAAAATTTGTGTTCAAATACAAAAGCCTGGGCTTTGCTAGAATAAAGAAGTGAGAATAAAGAAGCTCTATAGTTATAGATGGAATTATAATAGATGTAAACTGCATCAGCGCAACAAATATTATTGTTACAAGTACAGGAATTAAAACACTTAAATGCAGTATAAAAGCAATATTTATAGTTCCCTTTCAAGGGAAGGCAGTTAGCCAAGTTAGAGAATATATTTACCACTTGTGAAATAGTCTGCTTAGAGAAAACAATTCTGTTTGGATGCTGTGTTTTCCTGAATGCAGTTTCTCCAAGCAGCATCAGCATCACCTAGGAACTTCTTAGAAATGCAAATTCTTGGGCCTCACCCCAGACCAATTTAATCAGAAAATCTGGAAGAAGGCCTACCTTCCACGTGGTTCTTAGGCATCCAAAATTTTGAGAAGCATTAGCGTAGTAATATAGTAGAAAAATGTGCAGGAACTCTATTCTGTCATCATAAAGCCACTATAAATTGGATTTCATGCTTACATATCTTTTTTTCTGAGACGGAGTCTCAGTCTGTCGCCCAGGCTGAAGTGCAGTGGCACAATCTCAGCTCACTGCAACCTCGTCTCCTGGGTTGAAGCACTTCTCATACCTCAGCCTCCTAAGTAGCTGGGACTACAGGTACCCACCACCCTGCCTGGCTAATTTTTGTATTGTTTTAGTAGAGATGGGGTTTCACCATGTTGTCTAGGCTGGTTTCAAACTCCAGACCTCAAGGGATCTTCCTACCTTGGCCTCCCAAAGTGCTGGGATTACAGGCTTGAGCCACTGTGCCCAGCCCGTGATTACACATGCTATAACACTTAACAGATTTTACCGAGATTTCTAGGCACAGATAATTCTTACATTACTATTATTTATGATTGTATAAAATAACTAAGCCATCAGATGATTAAGAAGCTTTTCATTGATAAGTAATTGTCAATAGTTTTGTGAAATGAAACATGCACAAATGATATCCTACTGCATATCAGGTATCTTGACCTGTTTATAGCCAAACATCCTATTCCACAACTAGATTGTGTATATTCTATTAAGCTGAATGGAAATTAAAAAGAAAAATAAAGTTGGGTCTCTCCATATTTATTTATTCTGCTACATAAAGTGAAATTTAAGCAATCTTAAGTTTCTTTCAAACTCTTTTTTGTGTGTCTAGCTATAATAACACTGAATAGAAACAATTAAACTAAAAATCTTGAGAACCTAGATCAAGATAGTATCAATTTCTGTGTGACAGTTGAATTTCTCATAAAATTCTTATCAATGTATGTTATCTTCACAATTCATGACTATGTGGTAAGTTAAGAAACATTATCGTCATGGTCAGATTTCAGACACACATGGTACTTCTACTAGATAATGAGAAGATGAAAAATCCACAATGAGCAATTTTTATGGTTCAAGGGTAGTGTGACTTTCAACCTCAAAAAAAGAAAGTCAGTTGCTTATAAGAATAATTGTGGCAGATGAGAATATGGGGAGAATGCAGTAATTCCAATAAGTTTTACTGAAGTAAAAGTTTATTTTTTGAAGATTAACTTATTCTTTTCATTTTATTGCACTTTAATATATCTCTGCATTGTTATTTAGAGCTGGCTGAAAGCACTCTGACATTTACTAGATCTATCTAAGGATAAGTTCTATTTGACATTTAGGATCACTCCTCATATTTTTGTATGCATTTATATATTTAACATCATGATTTCTGAAGGTCCATGGAAGTGTTTACTCCTGTTACTTGTATTCCTGAACATCATCCACTAGACTTCATTTTTACTTAAGAAAACCCAGTCATATTGTTCCAACTAGAACTGGGCAGTGTTTGTAAAGACTTGATGAATTTGTTGAATTTATGGAAGTATACTTCAAGGATTCAATGGCTCAGGGATTTAATTCTGTAAAATGAAATTAATAAGAAAGAATGGGGTTACCGCCTACATTTTACTTTTCAATATCTGTTTCAAAATTGAATTATTAGTCTCTTAGAGAACTTCTACCTGTTCTACCTGTACCTGATGGAGTAATTTGCCCTCTCAGCATAAACAACTACAAACTGACTAAAATATGTAAAACCACTGTTTTGATACATTTGGCAATAGGCAGTACATGGCTATGATCCCTGAGAAAAGGGAAATTCATTAGATAAGTCCAAAACTCACCCAGACTTTCCATCTGAATACATTTTATGGTCTGAAGACAATGATAAGGAAATGTAAGTAGAGTATAGCAGCTTCCTAGTGACTACATTAATGTGTTCAGAATGCTGTGGCACCCTGTAACTCTTAAGTGATTCAGGAATAAATATTAAAATTAAAAAACCTCTTGAATAGCTAGAGATTGAATTTCAGGAAAGTAAAATTCGCTGAAATTTATAGAACAGAGCATGATAGAGCAGAGAACATCAGAGAGAAAAATTCCAGAATTCTGCATACAAGTCTCATTTATGCTGTTGTTTAATATCCAAAGAGTGTTCAGGAAGGACATACACAGACAAAAACAGCAAGCATAACAGAAAAAAATAATTAAATCTCATCAAAGTCAGAAACTCCTGTTCCTCCAAAATACCTTTAAAAAAATTATTCAGCACCACAGGAAAGATACAAAGGAAAAATATATATATATTTTCTTACATATACATATAATATTACATATTGTATTATTTATTCTCTACATAAAATATTTATTGTATTTTGTATATAATTATAAAAAAATTATTTTTATTACATAGAGTATAAAATTGTTATCTATTATTTTATATATATTAAATTAAAAAAACATTTATTTTTATATAATAAAATATATAACAAATTTGTATATATATTATTTTATATATATATATATTATAAATCCTTAAATATATATATAAAGAAAATTAAAAAGAAATTCATGAAATGAAAGAAAATATTTGTAACACATATGCCTGATGAGGTATTGCACCTCAATAATAAAAAAGAATTCTTACAACTCAGTAAGAAGAAAAAAACACAATGAAAAATAGACAAAATATTTGGACAGACATCTCACAACAGAAAATATATAAATATCCAGTAAACATATAAACAAATGCTTACTTATCAGGGAAGTAATGCTTACTTAGTAAGTGAAGATAAGCATCTTGAGGTTTATAAGGGAGGGAAATGAAAACTAAAATCATAGAGAGACACCACTGCACACTAACTATAGTGGTTAAAATTAATAAAATCGACAGTACCAAGCATTGATGATCATATGGAGCATCTGAAACTTTCACTTGTTGCTGGTGGAAATATTAAATGGTACAGCCACTTTGAAAAACAGTGGGATAGTTTATAATGAAGGTAATCACATATTAATCAATAGGCTCAACAGCAATTCTGAGAAGTGTTTGCTTAAATAGAGTAATATTTCCAATGTAAATATTGGAATGTATATTCATGGAATATGGATATTCAGAGTAGCTCTATTCCCAACATGAATATAACCAAAATGTTCATCAATCGGTGAAGGGATGGATAATTTTGATATATAAATAGAATGCTACAATGTAATAAAACTACACATACACTGAAATGCATATATAAATATCAAAACCACCAAAATGAGCAGAATAATCCAGATGCAAAAGGGGCACATGTAGCAGAGTTCTGTTTATTTTAAATTTTACAATAGGCAAAGCTGCACTTTAGTGAGTAAAAACAAGAGTGGCTTCCTGGGAACCACATGACCTGAGAGAAAAGTTTACTGCACAGGAACATGAAGAACCATTTTAAAGTAACAGAAATGTTCCATGTCTTGATTGCAGATGTATACATTTGTTCAAAACTCAAAACAGTACACCTATAATAGTTTTTGTTTTATTTCAAGTAAATTATTTTCAAAAAAGGGACAGTGGAAGGTAGGGAGTTGGGGAGGGATAACATGGAGAGAAATGCCAGATATAGGTGATGGGGATGGAGGCAGCAAACCACAGTGCCATGTGTGTACCTATGCAACAATCCTGCATGTTCTGCATAGTACCCCAGAACCTGAACATCCACTAAAATATTTTTTAAAAGTTATTTTAAATCAAAACATATAGATAAGTAGCAATTGTTTTTAACATTAACTCATAAAGAAAATAGGAATTCATGGGCCCACACAGACACTAATTAATTGACAGTACAGAAACTGTGACAGTAGAATGCCAGTGACAAAATATGAAAGCAATAATTCATTTAAAAAATTACCATTTGGAAAAATTTTTTAAAATAATTAATTCAGTGAAGAAACGTCTATAGGTATTAAGACTAGTGGGTGAAATGGAAAAGGGAAGAAATAGTGGACCAAAAAACTGCACCGACTGTCCCCTGCCAACAAGGACATTAAGTTAACAACTATCTACACCGGAAAAACTCCTTCATAAAAAACAAAAATCAGGTGCGCAGCCCAAGTACCTGGTTGTCACTTAATATTGCTGAAAGAGACACTGAAAAGATAGAAAAAACAGTCCTGAATTGCCCATGTCACCCCTCCCTCACCCTCAAAAGCAGAGGCCTGGTGTGGAGAGCATCTCTGGGGCTTGGGGAGGGAGAGCACAGCAATCATGAGGCAGTGAACTCAGTGCTGTCCTGTTAGAGCAGAAAGGAAAGCCAGATCAAACTCAGCAGACCTTACCCACAAAGGGAGCCTTTAAACTAGCCCTAGCCAGATGGAAATCACCAATCCCAGTAGTCAGAACATGAGTGTCTACAAACATCCCTACAGAGGGCTGCAGTGTTCTGTGTCTTCAGGTGAATGTGGGAGGCAGTCTGGACCATAAAAACAGCAACTCTTAGGGGAGTTTTGGTGCTGACTGAGGCCCAGAAATAATGGGCAGGGGAAACATGCCGCCTACTGAGACACCGACTGGGGCAGCTAAGGGGGTGCTGGCAAAACCCTTCTCTTAACCTCAGGCTACACAGCTCATGGCTCCAAGAAGAACCCCTTCCTTCCACTTGAGGAGAGGATACAGAAGAATGGGGAGAGATTTGTCAGATACCAGACATGGTGATTGGTGATCGCATTGATGGAGAATGTGACTATCGTCCTGGGAAGAAGAAAGATTTTTACATGCCTTTGCTCAAAAGAGGGATGCAAGAAGAAAGAGATGCTGCAGATGGCATGTGCCTAGTGTCACAGCAACTTCTGTATTCAGCATAGACAGCCCCTGGAGCACAGGTGCAGACATGGGAGCTGCCCCACCATCAAAGCTGGGTGAGAAGAGACAATCAGCTACAATGATGCTTCCTTAGAACACACAGTATTATAAGTGGAACCAGCTTAATCTCTTAAGTGAAAAGTAGAATGACTGAGCACCGTTCTACACTGAGTTGCTGATATTAAGTGTATGTTGAGGCAATTGAATTCTGAAGTTGGGAAAAAAAAAAAAATCCCAGACCTAGCCAGAAGGAAACGACCAATCCCGGCAGTCAGAGTGCCTACAAACATTCCCACAGAGGGCTATAGTGTTCTGTCTCCAAGTAAACTTGAAAGGCAGTCTGGGCCATAAAAACAGTAACTCTAAGGGGGATACCAGCTCAGCTACACCAGGATAGGGCAACAGTCAGAGTTGTGAGGCCCTCATTGAAGGCTCCAGCTCTCAGACATTTTTAGATACACACAGAGTCAGAAGGGAACCTGCTGCCTTGAAGAAGAGGACTCAGTCCCAGCAGCATTCATCATCTGCTAGTTAAAGAGCTCTTGAGTACTGAATAACTAGCAGTGATACCCAGGTACTACATTGAGGACTTTGGGTGAGCCTCTGAGATTTGTGGGCTTTAGGTGAGACTTGGCACATTATTAGATGTGGTGGCTATGTAGCAAAACTCCTGCTTGAGGAAAGCAAAGAAAAAAATAAAGAGGACTTTGTTTTGCACCTTAGGTACCAGCATGGCCATAGGAAAATAGAGCATCAAGCAAACTCCTAGGGCACCTATTTCCAGGGCATAACTTTTGGACAGCATTTCTGGACCTGTCCTGGGACAGAGGAAGTCCACTGCCCTGAAGGGAGAGTCCCAGGCCAGGCAGCATTCACCACAAGCTGACTTAAGAGACCTTGGGCCTTAAGGGAATATTGGCAGTACTTCTTACTGCCTGGGGTGATGGGAGCCACAGGGAGAGGCTCCTCTGCCTTTGGAAAGGAGGAGGGGAAAGTATGAAGGACTGTGTCTTGTGGTTTGAGTGCCAGCTCAGCTGCAATACAGTAGAGCACCAGGTATATATTTAAGGTTTTTGACTGCAGTCCCTAACTCCTCTATGGCACTCCTGGACCCACCTGGGACCAGGGGGACCCTGCTACCCTGAAGGGAAGAACACAGGTCTGGCTGACTTTGCCACATGCTGACTGTAGAGCCCAGGGCCTTGAGTGAAGGCAGTGGCCAGGGAGTGGTTACAGCGGGCTTTGGGAGAGACCTCATTCTCCATGATGTGCTTATTTCACATTGCATGCCTGTATCAAAACATCTCATTTCCCCCATAAATATGTACACCTACTGTGTACACACAAACATTTTTAAAAAGAAAAACAAATAAATGAATAAAAATTGCAGTGATTATTTGATGACAGAGTGATATTTATGTAGTTTTACACACCTCCCTACAAAGTGCTTATTGAATATTAAAAAAAAAGAGCCAAGAGTGTTTATAGTGGAGAAACGTGACAAACACAACTTTAATCCAATGATCAAGTAATTTATTATGTATTTTCTAATAAGATACAATAAAAACAAAGAATTATTTCAGGAATATTTCTGCCAGAACTGCATACTCCTGAATCCAGTCATGAGAAATCAGAAAAGAAACCCACTTTCATGAATATTCTACAAAATTGCTGAACAAGTCTAAAAAATGACAAATAAAGGAACCTGTCATTGTTGGCTGAATGCTTTTTATTATAAAGGACATTATTGGGACACTGACAAAACTTGAGTGGATCTGCTTATTAGATCATTGCATATATGTGTTAATTTCATGATTTTGCTGGCTACAGCATAATTATGCGATATAACATTCTGTTTGGAGGAAATATATTCTAGGGTATTTCCAACTTCTGGGGGAACCTTGTCAGTAACTTACTCTCAGTGATTCAAGAATCAACAATAAAAGCAAACTTTCAGTTTTATTTTTGACTGTCTTCTCAAAGGTTTACTAGAGCTATAAAACAAAGAAACTAGTGTCTCTATCCTGAGAAAAATTATATTTATATTTTTCCTAGGTACAATGTAGAGTTTTTCTCATAAAATTATATTGAAGGTAAGTTCTGTGTGGCAATGTAAGACTAGAAGTAATTTAACAACCACAATTAGAAAAATAATATATTTACTACACAAAAATACTATTGAAACACTACTGACCAGGATATTCAGAATCCTCAGAACTGTAAACATTCTGAAAATTGTGAATTATCATTTTCTTAGGTTTTATTTGTCCAGTTTTTAAATTTAGTACATTTCACAAAGCAATTAAACATTTCCACCTCCTGTTCCTGACCCATTTAACACAGTTTAAATAATAGGATGTGCAAACCAATGAACTATTATTATCTTGTGAGATTACATGCTTATCTTGAATCACTCTTGGCTCTTTCTAATTTGTATTCTGATATTCTACAATTCAGTCCCTACTATTGTGTTAATACCTCCAATTTTTCAGAGCCTGATCTAACTCAAGTACAGACATTACATTTTATGACATTTCCATATTTTCAGTGTAGCAAGTTAAAACTATAGTCATTTAGAAAACACATGCAATTATGCACGCTTCAAAAAAAAGTAACAAAATATAACTAGGACTGACCTTCATCACTACACAGAAGTGTATGTAGGCTGGTTGTTAACATATTAAAATCTTCCCATTTCTCTTGATATTTAGTCGACGAGCTAATGCTTGGAAAGTCAGAGGCCATCCAGAATTCAACTTCAGCACCATGGCCAGTGTCTCCAAAGAGTTGCTCATGCAAAAATGGTGTTAATTGCACTTTAGGTTCTGGGGTACATGTGAAGACCATGCAGGATTGTTGCATAGGTACATACATGGCAATGTGGTTTGCTGCCTCCATCCCCATCACCTATATCTGGCATTACTCCCCATGTTATCTCTCCCCAACTCCCTATCCCCTACTCTCCCTCCCCTAGTGCCCCCGACAAGAGACCTCAGTGTGTGATGCTCCCCTCCCTGTGTCCATGTGTTCTCATTCTTCAACACCTGCCTATGAGTGAGAACATGCAGTGTTTGATTTTCTGTTCTTGTGTCAGTTTGCTGAAAATGATGGTTTCCAGGTTCATCCATGTCCCTACAAAGGACATGAACTCATTGTTTTTTATGGCTGCATAGTATTCCATGGTGTATATGTGTGACATTTTCCCTGTCCAGTCTATGATCGATGGGCATTTGGGTTGGCTCCAAGTCTTTGCTATTGTAAACAGTGCCACAATGAACATATGTGTGCATATGTCTCTATAATAGAACAATTAATAATCCTTTGGATATATACCCAGTAATGGGATTGCTGGGTCAAATGGAATTTCTATTTCTAGGTCCTTGAAGAATTGCCACACTGTCTTCCAGAATGGTTGAACTAAATTACACTCCCATCAACAATGTAAAAGTGTTCTTATTTCTCCACTCCTCTCCAGCATCTGTTGTCTCCAGATTTTTTAATGAGTGCCATTCTAACTGGCATGAGGTAGTATCTCAGTGTCAAGTGCCCACATGAGAATCAAGGAAAGATCTAAAATCGACACTCTATCACCAAAATTGAAAGACCTAGAGGAGCAAGATCAAAAAAACTCAAAAGCAAGCAGAAGGCAAGAAATAACTAAGATCAGAGCAGAACTGAAGGAGATAGAGACACAAAAAACCCTTCAAAAAGTCAATAAATCCAGGAGCTGGTTTTCTGAAAAGTTCAACAAAATAGACCACTAGCCAGATTAATAAAAAAGAGAGAAGAATCAAATAGATGCAATAAAAAATAATAAAGGGGATATCACCACAGATTCCACAAAAATACAAACCACCATCAGAGATTACTAGAAACAACTCTGTGAACATCAACCAGCAAGCCTGGAAGAAATGGATAAATTCCTGGACATTTGCACCCTCCCAAGCCTAAACCAGGAAGAAGTCAAAACCCTGAATAGACCAATAACAAGGGCTTAAGTTGAGGCATCAATTAATAGCCTACCAACCAAAAAAAGCCCAGGTCCAGATGGGTTCACAGCCAAATTCTACCAGGCATACAAAGAGGAGTTTGTACCATTCCTTCTGAAGCTATTCCAAACAATCCAAAAAGAGGTAATCCTTCCCAAATCACTTTATGAGACATACATCATCCTGATGCCAAAACCCAGCAGAGACTCAACAAGAAAAGAAAACTTCAGGCCAATATCCATGATGAACATAGATATAAAAATCTTCAATAAAATACTGGCAAACCGACTGCAACAGCACATCAAAAAGCTTATCCATCACGATCAAGTAGGCTTCATCCCAGGGAGGCAAGGCTTGTTCAACATATGCAAGTCTATAAACGTAATTCACCACATAAACACAACCAAAGAAAAAAAACCACATGATTATCTCAATAGATGCAGAGAAGGCCTTTGACAAAATTCAAAGGCCTTTATGCTAAAATCCTTTATGCTAAAATCTCTCAATAAACTAGGTATCAACGGAACATATCTCAAAATAATAAAAGTTATTTACAACAAACCCACAGCCAATATCATACTGAATGGGCAAAAACTGGAAGCATTCCCTTTGAAATCTGGCACTAGACAAGGATGCCCACTCTCACCACTCCTATTCAATATAGCACTGGAAGTTCTAGCCAGAGAAATCAGGCAAGAAAAAGAAATAAAGAGTATTAAGTTAGGAAAGGAGGAAGTCAAATTGTCTCTATTTGCAGATGACATGATTGTATATTTATAAGACCCCAACGTCTCAACCCAAAATCTCCTGAAACTGTTAAATATTTTTAATAGTACTCTTGAGATTGTCCATTTGTCCACATAAACTAATCTGTGTTTGTTTCTCCACATAAAACAAACTTTCTCACATTTGTTTATAATGATTTTCTACTAAATTTATTTGTTTAATTATTGATTTGAACAATTTTCAAAGTGAAATTATTTACCTTATAGATAAGTATAGGTGAACATATAATAGTATTGAGTAGTTTTGCAATACTTATAGTATGTCACAAAAATCACTAAACTATGAATTTTATTTTTGGCAAAGACTAGTGATTACCCAATATAAATACAGGTTCTACTATGTTCTTTAAAACAGGGTGAATAACATATTCACCAGGTGATGTTGTTGCTGCAGATCCAGGGACCACACTTTGAGAATCACTGGTGTGGACAAGAACAGTAGTTCTAAACCCTGGCTGCACACTAGAATCATCTGGGATAATTTTTTTCTTTGTGGATTTTTATTTATTTATAATTATAGTAAATTATGCCTAACATCAAATTTGCCACACAAACTATTTTTAAGTGTACAATTCAATAATTTTAATTATATTTACAACATTGTATAGTCAATCTTCAGTCTCTTTTTTTTTTTTTTGAAAAACAATACTTTAGACTCATTAAACAACAACTTCCCAGTCTCCCCTAGCATCCAGAAAACTTCACTGGCAACCACTATTTTGCTTTCTGTCTCTATGAACTCTAATACCTTGGCTACCTCACATAAATATAATTATACAATATTTGACTTTTTGCAACTGATTTATCTCACTTATTACAATGTCTTCAAGGTTCATCCATGTGTCAGAATTGTCTTCCTTTTTAAAGCTAATAATATTTCATTGTATGTATATACAACATTTTGTTTAGCCATTAATCTATTCATGGACACTCGGACTGCTTCCACCTTTCGGCTATTGTGAATAATACTTTTATGAACTTGGTTGTACAAATCTCCCTTCTAGGTCTTCCTTTCAATTCTTTTGGGTGTATACTAAGAAGTGAAACTGCCGGATCTTATAATAAATCTATTTTTACTTTTTTAAGAAACCACTACACTGTTTTTTATAGTGGCTACACCATTTTACATTTTCGACAACAGTACACAAGGGACACACTTTTTCTACATCCTTGTTAACACTTGCTATTTTCTGGGTTTTGTTGTTGTTGTTTGTCTGTTTGAATGGCGAGCATTCTAATGGATTTGAGAGGTGATATGTGATGTTTTTTACATAAACCAAAGTTAAACACCCTCTGAAAAATGGCTCAAAGGTGGTATCTGATGTCCTTGGTCTTGTCTTTTCTCCTAATTTAAATATTTGAAGCTAGAATTTTGTTTTATCATATGATTATTTTAGAATAAGAATATTATGCATGGTTTGTAAAATGTAACCTTTATTTTAGCACAAATCAGTATTGACGAAAATAAGACTTCTACAATGCTATTAAAATGGCAATGGTTATTAATGTTGTTAATGATGCACCTAAGGCAACAAGGGACAGGAAAATGAGAAACTTTTCTTCAGACCTCTTATGAACTGTATGTTGTCATTAAATGGTATTCCCTTAAAGCATTTTATGGCCCCAGCTCTATTACTAACTACCTGTGTGATTTGGGACAAGATTCTTATTCTCCCTGTATTTCAGCTTTTAAAATCTCTCCAGGGAATTTTCCACTTTCTATTTTGATTATGTGTGATTTAAATTATCCTGGGATGAAGAACATTTTACCTATGAGTTTTAAAACAAGGAAACACAAGTCCTAAGAGAATATCAAGCTACCTTGAGACCCTGTGGTTCCCTGGCTCAGCAAACAAACCAATTAAAGAAAGAGTTACTAGGTACATCCTGAAAAATTCACTCCTTTATGGTACCTTTCCACTTAGAACTACTTATTAAGTCAATAATACATCCTTCTGAATTGATCATTAGGTTGAGAATGGATATACTTAAAGCACAAGATAAACATGAAGGACTCACCATGTGGAGGTTTACAATTTAATACGAGCTCTGAAAAAAAAAATCAACATACATATGTAAATAAATGAGTATTTGCTATTTCCCATCTAATATTTAAACTAAAGTTGTATGTCTATTCTTACAACATTTAAAATCTAATTTTTATATGGAAAATTTTCAGACTCATATAAAGCACACCATTTAGCTAAACAGTTCACTTTGGAGATGAGTGTTGGAAAATTCTTTTTTCAAATAAAAGCCCTGGGTGGGTTGGTTACATTTAAGTATAAGTTTGAAAGAGAAACTAGATGAATAAATATTCAGAGAAGAGGGAGTGAAAATTTTTTAAATGAACACACAAATCATATCAATGTTTGATGAACATATTTTATCTGCCTAGAGGAAAGTTACTCTTGAAATGAGATGAAGACAGAAAAATGATAGCTGGGTAATATAAACAGGAGATGATTTAGAGCCGTTGTTGTTTCTGTTGTCAAATAATTACTAATCATGGGAGGCAGCAGATTGGATTCATTAAGGGTGTGATACCTTGTACTGGAATCCTGGCTCTGTCACTTGCCTACTGTATGATCTTAGACAAATTACTATACTTCTTTGTGCCTTCATTTTCTTACCGGTTAAATGGAGATAAAAATATATTAATTATAAAGTTACTTCAAAGAAACAAATTAATTTTATAAGATGCTTATAATTTTAATATATACATGAATACATAGATCAATAAGCAATTTCCAAAATATCCCGGAGTTCCCATGCTTACAGCTACAGTGAGACCTTTACAATTTCTCTAGACTTTACAGACCCCAGTTTGAAAACTATAGATGTATATAGCCTCAGTCCCCTTCAATCAATGTTTCTCTGTCTTCTTATACCTATAAAAATTTGCCACCTTTAGAAAATCGTCCTTTTGATTAAAAAATAAAATTTCAATTATTTTAAATTATTTTTGTGCTACCAGTGTTAACTAGAATTTTTCACCAAACTGTCTCTATTTGACTAGATGATACATGCCTGAATAATGTCAGATTCCACATCTCATCAGCTACATTCTACTTATTCTCTCTACTAATTAAAAACAAAATTCTATTTCACATTTATTCACCTAAATGGTAGTAATTGTTTGGCAGCCCCAGTATATAGGCATTTCATTTAAATACAGTGATGGAAATTATGAAGTAATTTCTCATGGAAGACTATAAATCCTCCTTTACATTCCAAAAAGAATAAAGAAATTAAAGATGGCCTTTGTATAACCTCAAAACAATCTCCCCCTCTCGGCAGAGCTCCTCTGGGTTCTGGGCAGTCCTCTTAACTTTGAACCATTTGCTAGGTCAATACACCCTTCCTAAGTCAACATTGGCTGAAGAATATACACAGCTAGCACTGAGGGGAATTATAAGCAAATTACTTGAAGTATTTTTTAAACTTTCAATTGACTTTAATTAATACATTCTAATTTCATTTTTTCATTTTATTCAGCTCTAAGAAGTATTTTGTGTTTTTATGTTTCCTTGCAGATTCTGATTTGATTTTTAATGGTTCTCAATTCATATGGAAATGGTAATAAAAGGCTAGGCATGCTGGCTCATGCCAGTAATCCTACCACTTTGGGAGGCAGGTAGATCAGGAGGTCAGGAGATCAAGACCATCCTGGCCAACATGGTGAAATCCTGTCTCTACTAAAAGTACAAACTTAGCCAGGCACGCTGGCCTGGCTAATAGCTATAGTCCCAGCTATTCAGGAGGCTGAGGCAGGAGAATTGTTGGAACTCCAGAGATGGAGGCTGCAGTAAGCCAAGAAAAAAAAAAGGAAGTGGCAATAAAAAATATTAACATTGGTTAATTTCTGAAAGTATGCCAGAACACTAAATTCTTTAAGTGATTTGCATATCTCATTTTAACCAAATATATTATGAAGTAATTTTTATCATCACCCTCATTTTCTATACATGAAGCTCAGGCACAGACATGTTAACCTTGTACAAGGCACACAATAAACAAGTGATGGGGCCAGGATTTATACCTACTCAGCCTTACTCCAGAATCTAGGCTTTTAATGGCAACAGCGTACAGTATTTTGTTTTTAGAATTATCTTATTTTCGGCCGGGCGCGATGGCTCACGCCTGTAATCCCAGCACTTTGGGAGGCTGAGGCGGGTGGATCACGAGGTCAAGAGATCGAGACCATCCTGGTCAACATGGTGAAACCCCGTCTCTACTAAAACTACAAAAAATCAGCTGGGCATGGTGGCGTGTGCCTGTAATCCCAGCTACTCAGGAGGCTGAGACAGGAGAATTGCCTGAACCCAGGAGGCGGAGGTTGCAGTGAGCCGAGATCACGCCATTGCACTCCAGCCTGGGTAACAAGAGTGAAACTCTGTCACAAATAAAATAAAATAAAATAAAATAAGAATAAAAAATAAAAATAAAAAAATAAAAATAGAATTATCTTATTTTCAAGTGGCATAAATCATACTCAAAAGGGTAAAGGAAAAAAAAAAAAAAAGTCGTGACAAATGTGGTGGTTTTAATCACATGTAAGTACACTGGCTTAAACAATCCTTGGGACTTGACCAAGCCTTTTTCATATCCCACGATTGTTTTTCTTTGTCATCTTGTTAAAGAGCTCACTATATTGCTTTGTATACTCACTGAAACAAGTCAACTGAATCATTAAAGATTGGTCTTTGGAAGCATATCAGTTAGTAAAGATATTTTTTAAAGTCTCACCTTTCATTCCAAACACTCTCCTGAGCACCTTGTCCCAAGATGGTGGTATATTTGGTGTGGAAACACAGAATCTTATATCTGTCCACTTCCTTGAACAGAATGCTGTAAAACAAGCACATTAAAATAGCTGTGGTGAAAAAATATTCACATTTTTTGCTATATCTTTTAACTTCAAATAAAGATCTATTGCTGATTGCCAGGATTCTTTATAAATACAAGAATATGTGGATTATCATCATTTAGCTCAAATCTTTCAAAAATAAGTACATCACTCTCATTCCTTGCTGCATATGTAGCTGTACTCTATTAGTCTGATAACTCAACACCTGTTCTAGTCCACCCAATGGCTCGGAAAATAGTCATTAGATAATAAAATAAGAGAAGAAACTCTTCTCTTTTATTGTAAGCTTGCAGTGTTAGGAGAAAAGGTGGTCAAGCAATTCTCACTCCTGTGAACGCAGATACAATGAGCTGATTCATTCTCATCAAATCAATTGGTTATTCAAATTTAGGTAAAATAAATGATAGTAATTATCCCTTTTTATTTTATGATATCACATTTTGATTTTACGTGACATTCAACATTATTACTTGTTAAAGAGATGCTTTCTCTTTTTATCATAATGTTAACTGTGTGTTTTCACTTTTTAACAGCCTCAGTAGTTACATAACTTGGGGGCAATGTTTTTCCTCAGGAGTACATCTTAGAACGATTCTTTTGTATTTTTGGTCTTTTCTTTACTGTTCGCATCCAATAATTAATTTCCTTTTTTCTTGACAAACGATTGTTTTGGCAAGGAGGTTTATCTCTTACATTTGAAAAAGATATTCATTTCTCTTACAAATGAAAAAGGCTACCAACTGACAGCATCTTATGTTAGACAATGTACTGATGAGTAAGAGCAGATGCATTGCTAGCCCAACATTTAAGTTTTCAGTTATTCATGAGGTTTTCCTGTGTTCACTTCTTTTCACCTTATGCTTCCAGATATGCTTGTATCAGCACATAAAACTTTATATTCTGTAAGTATACTGGAATAATAAATACTATTGTCACTTATAGTATTATTCCAAGTTGTAATATGTAAGTAATCATTTTTCATCTGGAAGCCATTTAGTAAACAAATAAAATTAAGCTCATAAAAAGGGACAATCCCAGTGTAAATAGACAGCATACATACAAACAAGAAGTACAATAGGGTATTAACAAAATTGTCACTAGTAATATATAATGTAAGGACCACTAGGGAAATTTACACACCTAGAAGCAGCCCAATGCATGGTTCCCTCATTTTTCTGTCATCCCCGTGGAGGAGTGTCCTCAGGTTAAGCTTAGCTGAACACATCACAGAAAGAATCGGGGAAGGAAAGAATTAATGTTGATGTGATACATTTCTTCTCCAGTGACCAAGGGTGTAGAGAGTTGGGATGGTGATGGATGCTTCTGGGGAAGATAAAATAAGGCAGGTGATCCAGTATAATTTCCTTGTAAGTATAACTGGATCTCTAGGCAAATAGACTAATGGTGCATTCCAGGGGAAAACTCTTTACCTTTGGAATACTTTGAGTCAATGCTTCTGATTTAGGTTTGCCTAATGTAAAGACACCTAACACCTATAGATTTATGAGCCATATCTTCTTAGAGAACATAATGTACACTCTGCAGTATAGAGATATTTCTTTAATTAAACACTGATAGTTGTGTGAGGTAACCCTTAAATCTCATTAAGTATCTCCTCATCTATTATTCCAAGCCAAAAGTACGGATACAATGCTGAAAGCAGGAAACGGGGGAGTTCTGCAGTATAGCCTAAATTTTTTCATTTTTTCTTATTTCTTCTATCCTACCCGATTGCTTGTATTCTTGAAATTATTAGTAAAGTCTGACATTTAATAAGACCATACATTTGTTTTTGATGGCACATCTCATCTTTGTTTTACCTTAAAGCTCTTTTAACAGAAACACACACACACACACACACACACAGACACCCCTTATAGGAATACATTGAGATGAAATAAAACTCTATTCGATTTAAATAAGGGCATTAAAAAAAACAAGGATTTCGGATGACAATTAATTTTGGTAAGCATGGCAAGGAAATGAGTTGATAGGAGGACAAAATCAAGTGGCTAGAAGTAGACTATTATTAATACCATAGTTTCTGTTGGAGGTAGTGATTTTATGGGTGCTTATTGCATTAATAAAATAGATATTTTAAAATATAAATAAATAGTAGTAGTGGGACCATCCCAATGCTGTTATATAGTTGCATCTCCATAAATCAGTCAACAGCTAAATGAGTTTCCAGAATCAAACATAAAAATATAGAAGGACATAAAGTAATATCATATTTGAATATTAATTTCTAATTCCTAGTACAGTAGCTGCTATTTTGTTTGAGCTCCTTTTGTAATAAATGCATTTAATGGAAATGAACATTTTTAGAAATAATTACTAACTTAAAAAATTCAGGGATAGAAAGGCAATAATCTTCCTCCACCTTCACTTAAGTTTATTTAATAAGGTACAGTGGACCCTTGAACAAAATGGGGGTTAGGGGTACTAAACCCTGTACACTCAAAAATCAGCATATAAATTTTGACTCCCCAAAAATGACTAATAGCCTATTGTTGACTAGAAGCCTTACTGATAATCAATTAACACATATTTTGTATGTTATATGTATCATGTGCTGTATTCTTACAAAATGGTAAGCTAGACAAAAGAAAATGTTATTAACAAAATCATAGGAGAAAATATGCTTGCTATTCGTGAAATGAAAATGTATTATAATAAAAACTTTTATCCTTACTGTTTTCACACTGAGTAGGCTGAAGAAGAGGGGTTGATGATGTCTCTGCATAAAGTATGTCCGTGCAGTTCAACTCCATGTTGTTCAAGGGTCAACTGTAATATCTACTAGAAGAAAACAGTTAAAATGAAGCCATTAGCTTATAGTTAAGTAAGGCAATCTGACTAAACACATTCTCTTTTTTTCCTTTCTGACATCATTTTTGAAATGTAATAATAGTTTAATATGATTTCTAATGAGTGATGATAGTGTTGGCAGCCCAGAAAAAAGACCTCTATATTTGGCATCATAAACATTGTGTTAGGCAACATGAGTAGAGATTTGAATATAATACTGCTCCAGTCTGGGAGAGAGAAAGATATGTAAACAAATATCTGTTTAAATGGTAGTTTATATAATAAAAGTGTTATCATGGCAGTGTAGAAAATTTTCAAGATAAATTAACCAACTAACTCAAGTCTGTTATGTAGACACTGAACAATACCAGCCTCAAATACATGATTAATTTTATAATAAATACATAAAACTTGGTAATTAAATAGCTAAATTGTCAAAACATAAATCACACATGAAAATACTATTTAATCAGTGTGTGAAAATATCAACAATAAAGAATAACTTTCCACAGTTTATCACTAAAAGAAATATATAATTACAGTACACGTTTGCAGGAATGTGAAAAACCTGTACATTTATAGATTGCCAGTTGCAGTCAAAATTGATACAATTCCTTTGGTTGAGAAGATAGCAGTACATATATATTTAGTTTAGATTCAGAGGATACCTGTGCTTGTTACATGAGTGCATGCATAATGGTGGGGGTTGGGCTTCTAGTATACTCATCACCCAAACATTGGACACTGTACCTAGTAGATGATTTTTCAATCCTTCCTGCCCCCCACCCTCTACCCTCCCTCCTTTGGAGTCCTCAGAGTCTAATTTTCCCATCTTTATGTACACATGTATCCTTTCTTTAGCTCCCACTTACAAGTGAGAACATGTGATAGTTGATTTTTTTGCTTGTGTTAGTTCACTTAGGGTAATGGTGTCCAGTTCCATCCATGTAGCTGCAAAGGATGTGATTTCATTTTTGTAATCTATTAAAACACTCATCCATTGATGCTGAAATCTTATACTGGGGTACTTATTCCATAAATATAAATTAACTATATATAATTTATAGTATAAGTTAAACAGAGCTGTTGAAATTTCTAGAGTAACCACTAAAAATATATAAATCAAGCATTATTATTGTCTGCATGTTTGTCCTACGAATATTCACATGTTGAAACCTAATCACCAACATGATGTGTTAGAAGATGGGACACGGGAAGGTAGGTAGACTATCAGGATGGAGTCCTTATAAAAGGAATTAGTGCCCTTATTAAAAGAATCCCCAGGGAGCGGCTTTGTTCCTTCCACCATGTGAGGATGCTCACCATGTGAGCAGAAGATACTGTCTGTGAAAGAGGAAACAGGCCCTTACCCTTCCCAACCTCCAGAACTGTGGAAAACAAATCACTGTTGTTTAGAGGCTACCCAGTCTACAGTATTTTGTTATAACAGCTCAAACAGACTAAGACAAGTATGCAAATTCCAAACTCCTGAATGAGCAGAAAAAGTGAAATAAAAATCATTAGTCCAAAAGACAGCAAGACAGTAGAAAAAAGACTGTAAAAAAGAAAGAAAAAAAGCTGAACCTAAAAAATAATTTAAAAATCACATAGTGATAGTGTAGAACAAACCCTGTATCTGTAGTCAAAATAAAAGAATAAACTAAAATTTTCAATTTAAAATATATCAGACAGGACTTATTAAAACAAAATTCAGACATATGCCATATGCAAGGTATACATGAAGCATAAGGACAAAGTGAGATGAAAAATAAATTAAATAAGGGGAAATCTAGATTAAACTTAAGCTTGTTTAACTATAATAGAATCCTTGAAGTTGAGGTTTATGACAAAAATGCATAACGAGATGACGAGCATCATTACATAAAGAAGTATGATCTTTCTAAATTCATAAATACCTAATATATCCTGTATGTATTATAATAAAATTATAAATAAATATGAGAGAAGGATAGGCACAAACTTCTAAATAGTGATCAATTCCAGAATGAAAGATAGCAATGTTTGCAACACCACTGAAGGAAAGCAGTGGTACCTCAGGTTTTATTATTAACCTTTAAAAACTGAACATATATGTTATAATACTCATTTTACATATCATATTTCATAAAAGTATAATCAATAATATTACATTCAATGAAAAATTTTGACACTATTGTTATATTGGGGTTCAGGGGTTCAGGGTGCCCTCAGCTCCCCTGAGAGGACGTTTCTCCAGGTTCTTGGTCTCCTCCCCTCTCAAGAATGAGAGAGGGAACCACTGTGCAGTGGGCAGTGAATGCTGAACTCAAAAGTGTTTGTAGAAAGTGATTTATGTAGAGAGAGAAAGAAAAGAGAAGGAGAGAGAAAGAAACAGCTAACTCTCACACTGAGTGAGAGAATCCAGAAAGATGGAATCCAGGAGAGGACAGCGGCTTCCACCCTGAGTGGAAGGGAACAGAGAGAGATGGAGTTTAGGAGGGGAAGACAGGCTTCCATGAGAGAGTGTGGAAGGGGACTCCAGAGGGAAATCCAGGAGAGAGAAGGATGGCTTCCATGAAGGGAGTGTTCATGGAAGGGGACCCAAACATGGAATCCAAAGGGGTGTGGAAGAAGGGGACTTTTAACCTGGGAGGAACGCCCACCTTCTCTAAGACCCCAGGCCAATGAAAGGTGTTCCTTAGAACTTCCACTGGAGTGACTGACTATTAGTTTCTTCTTCCTGCGCCCATGAAATTTAAACATAAACCGTTAAATCTCCCAGATGGAGAGAGATGGGAGGGGGGCATGGCGCTGGGAAGTTCTTGCCCTTGTAACTACACCCCCTTGTGGACTCAGAAAAAGAACACATTCCCTCACTATGGGCAATAGTTATTAATATGGTAGAATTTTTGTCCTATTTTACGTGTAGTTTGAAAATAGTTTCACCCTCCTCCTTACTCCACACATATTATAAAAACAATGTAAGCTAAACACTAGATTTGGGAATATGAGTAATGTCTGTACTATTAAATACTTTTAAAGAACTTTAGAACATCAGAATAAATTTTGCTATTAACTTGTTTGGAAACTAGAATTTATGTTACACAGCTCTAGAAACTAGAGAATAAAGGAGATCAAGAATTTCCAAAAGCAGAAATGACATCTCAAAGTTTAATAATCCCCATAATTTGAGTTATAAATTTTCTGGTATAATGAATATCAACATAGCTTTTTATCCTCACTTAAGTTTTAAATGCCCTCTATAAATAGTTCAGAATCACACCACTCTAATTTAGACTTGAAATATAGGACAGTGAATACAGACATGATTATTTCAGAGTAAAAACTGAAAATTTAAAAAAAGTGTTACAGTCCAAATATTTAATCATTAGTATTTATAATATTTAATCATTAGTATTTTCACGTGTTCAAAGCATTTACCTAGAGATACACAATCTTCATTATGGCATATTCTTTTCAGTGGATGGCAAAGGCTCTTTGAAGTACATTTTGCCTGAGATATATGATCACTTGTATTTTAATACTGAGTACATTTCTATTCAACTCCAAATACTTAGACTTGATAGGTGCATTTATTCACACTGCTTCCACTGAAAAGACTAGTGAAGTATCCAGAAGATTCTAAAACCTACAGCCAAAAATATACAGTCTCTTATGGGGGTAAGTAGCTTTCCACTGTACATTATTGAATTCCTTATTTAATTGATCTTGCTTAGGTTAGATAATGAATTAGCATAACTAAAGTAAGGGTTAAACGTGGTGCTATATTACTATGTGGAATGTAGTTATAAGCATTTTCTATTAAGGATTTTTTGTGTGTATTTATTTGTCAGATGTGTGGACTGTGACCTCTGCTCTGAGTTCAGTGCTGTAAAATCTTTTAAAGGGTAAAAAATAGAGAGCTCTAACAGAATATAAAATGTACTATAGCCCCTCAGTAATTATGCTATAATTCTGTAGGAGAAAGCAATTATTTTGAAAGCCCTCTATTCAGACACTTGCTTTAAACTTCCTAGAAAAGGAAAACCATTCCTTTTAGCTGAGATTATTTTGTTCTTTGCATGTGTTCAAAAATGACTAACATTTCCTGTTTATTTTTTTAAAAGAAAGAGTACATTATACACACATACACACATGTGCATAGACAAACATATGCTCTGACATTCTTCTTAAATACACTTTAGTCTTGTCATTTTTATTTATAAAAGATAGGTTTTATCAGATTACTGAGTCTGAAAAATCTCAAGCATTCTAACCGTGCTTCTAGACAAATGTGTGAGGGTTAGCAGAGCTCTTACTTTGTGTGAGAAAGATTCATGACTGCCTAGTACAAGTCAACCTCATTGTGGATAAAAATAATTGCTTCATATTTACTCATTGAATAACCCTTAGCTCAGAACTAATCCACATACCTTCTCACTTGTAACAGAACAACCAAAGAATCATGATGGACTAAGTAGTGAGAATTTATAGTCACACTGTGATAATTATATGTGACTTTCAAATATATGAGTCAAGGAAACTAAATAGTACTTGGGTGGTACTAACCAGAACACAGTGCTAAGTATTTGTTTACTCATTTGCCAGAGCTTTTCTTTCTTAGTGAATATGCTGATTAACATTAGAAGACCAATAAAATTCCCATTTTACATCTGAGGTAAGCTCTGTTCTTTCCAGAAGACTGAGAGATGGCCTTTGTCATCTCTGAAGATCTTTTTCAATTTGATAAGTCCATATAGCATCTATAATTCCAAGGTTATATTTGCAAAAACCCTATCAGTGTTATACCTTATGAGGCTTCAACAGCAAGGGGTCCTATTCATTGGCCAACTCATGCTATAAATAATAAGAATTGATGAATTGGAGCTTTGTATAACAGCAGTGCCAGTTCCCAAGATCTAGATTCATGGATGTTATTCTGATAGTTGATTTTGTTCATTTCCCAGACACTCTGCACAGCCAACTACAAAGAAGTAGTGACCGCCCCAATTCAACAGCATGGTAAAACACACCAACATACCAAAATTATAAAAAAGTAGACTTTTAAAAAATCTTTATCTTTCACAAGAATTAACATATAGCAGCAGGCAATCAAACTTATTAAACTTGGAAATAAATCTTGTCAAATACTTAAGAAGAGTTACATATATCTGTAAGCATCTATGAATAGAAGAGGGAGCAGGGGACTCTGTAATTGGATGTGGTGAGACCTGGCTGCTTTACCTAAGGAAGGCTATATGGGTTTCCAGAACCTTGCTCTTACTAATTTATAAAATTAGCTAATAAGGCTGGGTGCAGTGGATCATGCCTATAATCCCAGCACTTTAGGAGGCCGAGGTGGGAAGATCATTTGAGGTCAGGAGTTTGAGACCAGCCCTACCAACACAGTGAAACCCCGTCTCTACTGGAAAGAAAAATACAAAAATTAGCCAGGTGTGGTGGCAGGCACCTGTAATCCCAGCTACTCATGAGGCTGAGGCAGGAGAATCGCTTGAACCTCGAGGGTGGAAGTTGTAGTGAGCTGAGATTGTGCCACTGCACTCCAGCCTGGGCAATAGCATTAGACACTGATTCAAAAAAAAAAAAAAAAAAAAAGGTAATAATACCTAGGACTGAATAAGGAAAATAAATGAGATAATGTATATAAATCAGGGCAAATAGCCCTTGATAAAATGGTACCTTTTTGACAACAAAGATGAAGAATTTGGTTTTATAAAAACGGATGAAACAGAATAATAAAATATGAGAGAAGCTTAATACTGGAAGCCTTTTAGTTATGATTACTGCAGAAAAGTGCTTCCCTATTCTGAAAAACCTTTTAAGTTTAAAAGGAAAAAATTATGGAGGCAGGCCATAATTCCAAGTATATATTAGACGAAAATGAAAATAAAATAAAAATGACACAAATGAGCTCTAGTGTGGGAGAGGAGTAGAATTAAACTTGCAGATAAAAGGAAATAGAATTTGGAGCAAGCTATTTTCCCAAAAGAACTGGAAGATAACTGCAATTCAAATTAATTTTCTAAACATAGATACAGATGCTTTTGCATAATTTCCATAACTTCACCTCATATACTGGTTTCTACTGTGGATAGGATAAATGAAATTAATCCTGTAGATACTTGTAAAAGTATATCTCTTTCTTTTCACTTGTGTTTTACATTTTAAGGTAGACAGTTAATAAATTAGGACAAGGAGCTGAGTGTAACAAAATGCAGATGTGAGTATGTGAGATTCAAATAGATACACTTAAGACACTGAGGATATGTACGAAATGAAATCTACAAATACGAGTGACACTTGAAATAATTGTTGCCTTGATCGAGATGCACTTTGCAATTCAGTTAGATGATCAAGAAAGAATGTTACATACAGTACAACCAGTGTCTCATGATTAGGCCTGGTGTAATTCTCAGGAGTCGAATTAATAATAGGAATACCACTGGATGTTAGAAGATACGTCCCCCACAAAGATGACAGCTATAGCTTTAAAAGCCAATATGATACCTATGAACTTTCAGGGGTTGTAGCTGATACTAATAGCTAGTGCCATGAAGAGAATATAATTCTTAAAATACTAGGGACATCAAAATTGCCAAGGAATTTTTTTGTGAAACCAAAGACAGTGAAATTTAATACTACCATATATGAGAAAATTTTACTTATTCTCAAGTGAATACAATTTCTCTTTCTGATTGAGATGAACTCCAGAAACTCATCCGCAAGTGGAAAAATTGCCATGTTTTTAATTTGTTGAAGAACATCAATTATTCTTACTCTGAATATTTGAATTGAATTTGACTTTGTTCATTCATTTACTCATTTATTCAACAAACTTTGATTGAGTTCCTATTACATGTCAGCACTGTGAAAAATGCTAGCAGTAAAAATAGACAGGTTATGTTCAGTTTTCATTAGGAATTAAGGAAGAAACCAACTAACAATCCAACCAACTAGATAGCAGAATATCACTTTAATACTTTTATTTCAAATTATAGGGCCACTTTTTTGCTAGACATGTTAAAATGACACAATAAGGTAGGTATGATATTTAATTTTTTATTATACTTTAAGCTCTGGGGTACATGTGCAGAATGCTCAGGTTTGTTACATAGGTATACACGTGCCATCGTGGCTTGCTGCATCTATCACCCTGTCATCTATATTAGGTATTTTTCCTAATGCTACTCCTTCCCTAGACCCCCACCCCCTCACATGCCCCAGTGTGTGATGTTCCCCTCCCTGTGTCCATGTGTTTTCATTGTTCAACTACCACTTATGAGTGAGAACATTCAGTGTTTGGTTTTCTGTTCTTGTGTTAGTTTGCTGAGAATGATGATTTCCAGATTCATCCATGTCCCTGCAAAGGACGTGAACTCATCCTTTTTTATGGCTTCATAGTATTCCATGGTGTATATGGGCTACATTTTCTTTATTCAGTCTATTATTGATGGGCATTTGGGTTGGTTCCAAGTCTTTGCTATTGTGGACAGTGCCACAATAAACACATGTGTGCATGTGTCTTTATGATAGAATGATTTATAATCCTTTGGATATATACTCAGTAATGGGATTGGTAGGTCACATGGTATTTCTAGTTCTAGATCATTGAGGAATCACCACACTGTCTTCCACAATGGTTGAACTGATTTACACTCTCACCAACAGTGTTTGTTAGCATGTAAGATATGTAAATCATGTAAAATTTATTAGAACATAAAATACATATAATGTCTAATGCAACACATACTAAAATAGACACAGTACTAAATTTAGTCACCAGATAACATAGTATCAAAGAGATTTGTTATTTAATAATTGTACTTTAAGAACAATCCAACTCAAAAATGTAAAGAAAAGTAGCATAGTTATCTTCTGTGTGTGAAAAGCAACAGTGGTATCCTATAGTGGATGTGAGATATCACCAGATTTGAGGACCTTTGGTGTAGACTTAAGGGTTTGGTAACCAGTTTTGGAGAACAGATGTGTAAACAAAGCATGACAATATTAGACAGTACATTTAAAAAACAAAAGGAGTTATGTGGAAAATAATTGCTAAACAGATTCCAATTAACAGAGTCCATGAAGAGATGAGTATACTAGCTTACCCTAAAAAATTCAAGTACTAAACTTTTAATCATAGAAAGGCATTTGAGTAAAAATCAAAAATTAAATGCCAAATAAAATTACTCTCCTATAACCCTCTAAAGTTTTCAGGTAGTGACTAGTACTGTCAAGATAGAGAAGAAAAAGAAAAAAGAAACAGACATTTTTGAGAGAGTGTGTTAAAGAAATAGGGAGTCGAAAGAGATCCAATTGAAATAAATGGATTTGCTTTCATAGTTAGAGAAATTAAGATACCTGCAAGCAGTTAGAAATATAAATATAACTTGCAGTGAAAAAGCAGGGTTCAAAATAAATAGTAAGTCATGAGAGATATAAAATGTAGGATGTTTTAGAAGAGCATGCTAAAACTTTATAATATGATGTCCATAGTTGGGGACCGAGGATAGAAGGAGTTAGCAAGTTTTACTGAAGAAAAGAGGGCTAGAATAGTTCAGTTTTTCAGGGAGTGATAGAGCAAAGCATTAAGAAGGAAGGAAGCAGATGGCAGTGGATAACTATTACCAATGGAATTAAAGATCATGAAAAATTCTAAGTTAGTTTAAGTTGGTCCCTGATAGAAACAAAAATGTGCATAATTCTGATCATTTAATGGCACTTTAAGTCAGTTTATATAAACGATTAATTTAAATAAAATGGTATGTTTTCATCTACATGAGCATGTGTATGTACATAGGTTATCTTTCCAGGAATCTTAGGGAAAAACAGAGACAGAAAATAAGACAGACAACCACAAAATTTCAGGGTCCTGCAGAAAATCAAACACTGCATCTTCTCACTCATAGGCAGCTGTTGAACAATGAGAACACATGGACACAGGGAGGGGAGCATCAGACACTGGGGTCTGTTGGGGGAAGGGCGCAAGGGAGGGACAGTGGGGGCCAGGTGGGGAGGTTGGGGAGGAGGGAGGGACAGTGGGGGGGGTGGGGAGGTTGCGGAGGGATACCACGAGGAGAAATGACAGATGTAGATGACGGGGGGAGGAGGCAGCAAACCACATTGCCATGTGTGTACCTATGCAACAATCCTGCATGATCTGCACATGTACCCCAGAACCTCAAGTACAATATAAAAAATAGAAAAAAAATTCAAGGTTCTGAAACATTGTGGTTAGTAAGATGCACAAGATTCTTGTGCATCTAACTAGAATGTTTCAGAACCCTGCACATCTGCATATCTCCAATATTTGTTGTATAAGCCTGATCAAAAAAAGTTGGCCTGACTCACCTGAAACTTCACTAAGAGTAAGAATAGATTGTTGCAGGTAGGAGCCAGAAAAGGGGGTACTCTTTCATCATAGACCTCCACATTTGGTGAGATATAGCCCAGAACCATATCCTCTGTAACAAGGGTGAAATCTAACCCCTGTCCTGTCTTCTGTGACTAGTGAGAAAAAAGTGAAGTCAAGAGATGTCTTGTATTAAATAGATTCTACAGAAACACAGAGAGAATAAACACCTATCGAGCACTGTTTGGCATTCGTCAGCTGCTAAACCTGGGTTGCCCCATTGCAATAGATGAGGAAATTGAGTTTAGAAAGGTTACGTGAAACACCGAAGAGAAACAGTCAAAGGGAGAGCTGGAATTCAAACCCAATTACCTATGTTTTATTAAACATACATCTTTTCACAGCCTTATCTCTGAGGTCTGAATTTCTGCGCCCCTTCTAGATACAAGCTAAAAGAGGTAGCAATGCTCCAAAAATGTATGGAAAGTGGGGAAGGAAGTAACTTTACAGTGGAGAAACCTGGTAAGTACTGTCTTAGCCAATTGACCAAGGTTAGCATTATTAGTGTTTAGTTAGTATGCATATAAACAAATGCGGAGAAAGAAGACCTCCTAACTTCTATTGATGGGGATGGGAATTCGTATGAACATAATAGTCAAAAGAACTGAGGTTCTTCAAAAAATAAAAATAAAAATAGAACTATTATATGATCCAGCAATCCCACTACTGGGTTTTTATCCAAAAGAAATAAAATCAGTATGTTGAAGAGATAGCTGCAGTCCCACTATTATAGCACCATTCACAATAGCCCAGATAAGGAACCAACCTAAGTGTTCATCAATGGATAAATGGATAAATTATTATTGTATATATACAAAATGGAATACTATTCAGCCATAAAAAAGAAAGAAATCCTGTCATTTGTAACAACATGAATGAACCTGAAGGACATTAGGTTAAGTCAAATAAGTCAGGCAAAGACAAATTACCCATGAGCTCACCCTTATTCAGAATTTAAAACAATTGGATTTCATAAAAGTAGGGAGTAGAATAGTACTTACCAGAGTCTTGTAAAGGTAGGAAAGAGAGGAGATGGAGGGAAGTTGGTCAATGGACACTATATTACAGTCTTCTCGTTCCTTACATAGAAGGAATAATTTCTGGTGTCCTAATGCACAGCAGGGTGCCTATGCTTAGCTGTTATGTATTGTACATTTCAATATAACAAAAAGGATTTTGAGTGTTCTTATCACCTATAAATGGTGAATGTTTTCATATATATATACAATGTGCAAATAATCAAATCAGGGTAATTAGCCAAGGATAATTAGATTTTTGAACATATATGTAAATGGAGACACAAATTTTGTCACTGAAATTGTTAAAATTCGCTTCCTGATAGCAAAAGACAAGCAATCCAGTAGCTAGCTAGATACCCCTGATGAACAGTCCAATTACCCTGATTTGATTATTTACACATTTTATACATGTATGGAAAATTGCACTATATCCCATAAATATGTACAATTAGGTGCCCATTTAAAATGGACTAAAACAAAATAATGCTAAGCCTGGTGCCCAGAGATGGCCATAGTTCTTGTTTCAGTTATTATTTCTAACAATTTTATACATAACTAAATGTGAATACTTAAAAATTGACTTCCCTAATCTGCCACATCACATGCAATTTTGAAAACATTTACCCAACATTTGCAAATGACAGCTAAGAATTTATAGATTTATTGAAACATAATTTTAGACATTCCGAGTGTTTTAATTTCTTGTAGACCATAATGCTATTTTTAAATGTTTAGTCCTATTACAAGCCACAGTCATCGAACCAAACTAGGTGTCTATTAATGGATGAATGGATAAAGAAAATGTGATACAAATATGACATTTTCTGTATGCATGTATATATTGTGTGTGTTGGTGTGTATGTATACGTGTGTATATATATACACACATACATACGTGTGTGTGTATATATACATACACACACTATATATATTACATAATATATATACATACACACACTATATATATATTACATGATTATATACATACATACACACACTATATATATACATAATATATATTACATAATTATATATACATATATATAATTACACATAATATATATTATTACATAATTATACATAATTATTACATAATTATATATACATATATAATTACACATAATATATATTATGTATATATACAGTGTGTGTATGTATATATATATACACGATTTTATATATAACAATATGTACATATTATGTGTGTGTACACACCCACAAACACACACAGACATGAAATTCAGCCATTAAAAAAGAAAGAAATCTTGTCATTTGCCACATCGATGAAGCTAAAGGATATTGGGTTAGGTAAAACAAGCCAAACACAGAAAGACAAATACTGCATAATCTAAGAAAGTTGATGTCATAGGAGTAGGGAGTATGGTTATCAGAGGATGGTGTGATTCGGGGAGGGTGGAGATGGAGAGCTGTTGGTCAGATGATGCTAAATTACAGTTAGGCAGAAAGAATAAATTTCATGAGATCTGTTGTACCTCAAGATGACTATAGTTAGTGATGATATGTTGAATTATTGAGAAATGTAAAGAATGTGGTAGCACCAAAAAATGCTGTGTGAGGTGCTGCATTTGTTAATTAGCTAGATTTAACCATTCACAATGTATATATACTTCAAAACATTATGTTGTACATGGTAAAAAACAAGCAAGTTAGCTGTCAATATAAATTATATATATATATATATATATATGCAAAGAAAAAATTAACTAGATGGAAAATACAGAAAAAATAAATCACACTCATATGTTTAAAAAAGAAAAGAATAGCAATGAAGGATTAGCCACTTGTAAACTGCACTGTTTACCTATTTCCTTTCTCAGATTATCTTAGCTTTAGAACTTGATTAGCTGTATAAATTAATGTGTCACATAATGTTATTTCCTTTCACTTTTAAAAATTCATAGTCCTTATCAAATAGTATTATACTCAGTGAGATAAAATTATCTTTTCTAAGCACAGGCTAGAATAGCTGCATAAATGATAGACTTTATGAATTCCTGTGAGTTATGAGATGAAATAACAACCCTTACTGCCTTCACTGGGGGGAGATTGAGACCATCCTGGCTAACATGATGAAACCCCATCTCTACTAAAAATACAGAAATAATTAGCCAGCTGTGGAGGCATGTGCCTGTAGTCCAGCTGCTAGGGAGGCTGAGGCAGGAGAATCACTTGAACCTGGGAGGCGGAGGTTGTGGTGAGCCATGACTGTGCCAATGCACTCCAGCCTGGGCAACAGAGTAAGACTCTGTCTCAGAAAAAAAAATGTTAAACTGACCTCTGAGATTTTTTTTAGATGTAGCAGAACACAAGTGAATCCAGGAAAATTAGTCCAGGGATTCAAATAGTGGTATGTGAAACACATATTTACTAAAACCTGCCTCTTTGCAGAAAATTCTAGAATATTTTAAGAGTTTCTTATTTTAATAATAAGAAATCCAATTTATAATATATAAAATATGTTATAGAAGACATATAATTAATATTTAAATTGTTTAGGCAGAAAACCAATTTTTATTACATTAATTTAGCACTTTCAAGCAACTAACAGATTTCTGTCTATCTACTGTATTGAGTATTCTTAACCAATTAACTGAATGTTTTAAGTTTTGTCCATATGAATAAATAACAGTCAAATTGACTGAGGAATATAAAATACCTGAGTAACACCACGTTTCTGGGTACTGAAAAGATACTAATTATGTCCAAAGTTACTTATAAATTGAAAGCAATTCCATTCTAAACACAGAGTACTTCTGAAACATGTTAAGATAATGCTAAATCTCACTTAAGCCAAGTAAGGAGATTTTTTTTTTAAGTTGAAAAGCAGTAATAATTGAAAATTAACATTAACATAACATCTTGCAAAGCTTTGGAAAGTTAAACAGAGTGGTATTAGTGCTGGGAAAAAATTGTAATAGAATGCATAAAAATACAAGAAAAGACAATAATTTAGTATAAACTTAAGGTTTAAGTGAACTAACAATATGTATTATTTGATAAATTGTATTGAAATATTGCATTAAGAATTGGTGGGAAAATTAGTGCAATTCTTACCTCATACCCCACACCCAAATTATTATAAATTGATTCAGTTGAATAAAATTTTAAATAACATCTAAAAACAATGGACTTTGTTAAAAGAATAGTTCTTTTCATTGCGGAGACAGACAATTGTCAAGTATATGAAGTAAAACGGAACATATGGTTTTTCTTCCTAATTATCATATCTGGCATTGATTTATAAATCTAGTTCCCAAAAAACACAATCTAAGCTCAGGATGCCCTTTCCAGCCATATATTCCCCCTCCTACCAAGGTGACACTATTCACTTTCTTCTCTCCGCAAACCTAATTCCTTCTATTGAAACAAAAAAACAATTTTCTCCAGACAAAGCAAAAGATTGCCTTTACTATTAAGGCCCTTGGTGGTGCATACCTTGCATTTTCTCTTAGTTAGTCCTCCTGTCACTTCAGTTCATGTAGCAAATTAATTTATTACTGTGTGCTCTAAGCCAATGCTTTATAGACTTTGCAATTTGGGATCCTGTTAAAATTCGAATCTTGATTCATACATCTAGGTAAGCCCCAAGATTCTGTCTTTCTTACAAATTTTTGGATGATGCTGATGCAGCTGATCTATGGATCACACTTTCAGTAGCAAGGATCTATTCTATTTACAAATCCATTTTCTTTCCATTGCTGCCTTGGCTGTAAAGCAGGATACTAACATGCTACTTCCTTATTTAGAGATTTCACACTCTCATTAACACATTTTATTAGGGGATCAAAATATGACTTTCCAAGAACATCCTATTTCTTAATAATCAAATGAGTTAGTGAATGTGAAAATACTTTATAAACTAGAAAGATATCATATATAACATTTTAAATGTTGACACATATTAAGTAACATAATAATTCCTTATAAATATAAAGGTAATGCAAGGTTGGCTGTGTCCAACTGATACAGGTTTCATTTACTCTAACATATAGAATTGATATTAAAACTTAGAGATTTACTAGAGCTAGATTCTACTCAGCTCCTGCATTAGTCTGCATGGGGTGCCATAACAGAATACTACAGACTGGGTAGCTTAAAAAAACAGAAATGTATTTTCTCACATTCTGATGGCTGGAAGTCTAGTATCAAGATGCCTGCAGAGTTGATTTCTCCTGAGGCCTCTCTTCCTGATTTGCAGATAGCCACCTTCTCTCCCTGTCCTCACATGGCCTTTCCACTGTACACGCACTCCTGATGTTTATTTCTCTTCTCTTATAGATACCAGCCCTACTGTATTGAGGTCTTGCCCTTATGAACTAATTTAAACTTAATTATCCCCTTAAATGCCCGATCTCAAAATAGTTTCACACTGAGGGTTAGGTCTTCAGCATATGAATTTTAAGAAAGCACAAAACACAACACAACTTTTACCAAAAGTTAAAGATATTATCTGTCGATTTAAACCATATTTATAACTGCTTCATGTTTTTTCTTTCTAATTTTGAGGCCAAATACAAATAGAATGGTACCCATAGCAGTATGATTTCTACTGTACAAATGAAACATAAAAAATATATTTTGTTTCTTTTTTCCCTCAGCAGTTTTCCCTTTCTCCAACTGCATAAATTATTCTAACCTATCCTCTTTTAATTAGATAACTAGCTAATGGTTATTTACTAATTTATAGCATCTACATAAAACCAACCTCTATAATTTTGAATACTGTCCTTAGACATAGCTAGCCCTCTTTGAAAAGGAACATAACCCTTGAACATTAAAAAATGTGTAGGAAGATTGTTAAGCAAATGATAGAATACTCTACAATTACAAACAATTTTTCTTAATTATATGCTGCCCTGACACTCAATAAAAAATGCAGATGAACCATTTAATGCGTTTATAAATAAGACCAAATTCGAATATTCCCATTAAATATGCCAGTGGCACTTGCTATTAACTCTTTGCTTGGGTTCTGTTTTTTTTTTTTTTTTCACCTTTGGCTGAATCTTACTGAAACAGACATACCAGTTTTGGGCTTTCAATCCTGTAAAGTAATCAAAATAAAAACAATTTAAAACAGCTTTGAAATGATCATTTGCAAATTGCAAGCCTAACTTCTTGTTATTAGAGTCAGATTATTAGAGTTGTGCTTCAAGGTGATAACCCTTTTCCAACACAGCATTCATATACAATCATTTGCGCATTCTTAATCATTAAATAAAACCGCAGGAAGCACTAGTCTGATTAAAAGACCAGTGAATAGTCATAGAAAGAGACAAATCCAAATTACTACTGAATTTTTTTTCTTCACTATTTCCCTCAGAGAGTCTGAAAAGGATCATGCAGGGATATTATGCTGGTTCTCTGTTGTCTGAGGGGTATGACAATTTGAAAGGAAGGACAACACCAGGATGATCTCTACTAAAATGTAAACACACCTAAATATGCTGTGCACATGCACAAACACACACAGACACACACACGCACACATGCACACACACACACCCCCCACATATTCCTTCAGGACGAACTTTTACCACCCTTGATCTTTCATTTTAAGTTTGCTTTATGTACATTGTTTAGCTCAATTCCAAAATGTTGTTTTCCTTAAGGTGATTTTGTTCTTTCCAAAAATATTCCAATTTTTAAATAAACTAATTAAAAGTATAATTTCGGAAATCACCATTTGAAAAGAAATATAACTTTTGTATACCAAAACTTTTCATCAAAGCTCAGCAGAAGGGTGAAGTTACATTGCCATTCTAAACACACTGTTTGAAGAATTAATTACATAATATCTTTGTATATTTTTAAAACATGAATCAATGCAAAGAAAACACAAAGGTCTCATCTTTGGTCTTTCATGCAATGACAACTTAGTAAATTAGGCTGACAAATTTACAAATTTCCTCTTTTCTACTGCTTATTGTCAATATGAGATAAAATTAAAAATTGGTCCTAATCAAAATTGAAAAGTTCTGCTCAGTAGAACATACCATTAAGAAACAAAAAACTGTAAACTAGAAGAAAATATGCATGGCAGAAATACCTAGCAAAACTTGGTTTTCAGGATATATAAAAATAATCTGTGACTCAATAATAAAAAATGCAAACAACTCTCAAAATAAATAGCCAAAACACTTGAGTAGACTTTTAACAAAATAATATATAGAAAGGTCAATAAGTACACAATAAAGTGCTTAATATTAGTCTCAGAGAAATGCAAATTAAAACCACAATTAGATAGTGCCCATCAAATAGGCTAAAATGAAAAATAATTACAACACCAAATGTTGGTGAGGATGTGGGGTAAACAGAATTGTCATGCATGGCTGGAGCAAGAGGACATAGTGCCATCACTTTGAAAATGGTTAGGCCATTTCTTTAAATGTTAACTGGGACGAAGCAGTTATTCTCATGGATATTTATTTGAAAAAAAAATAAAAATGCATTTTCAAAAAAGGTTATTGCAAAAGAATGTTTATATCAGCATTGTTCACATTACCAGATGTCCATAAAGAGAAGTATTGACTGTGATATAATCATATTATGAAATGCTACTTAGTAATAAAAAAATGAACTAGTAATATATGAGTAAATTTTACATAATATTTTGATGAATAAAATAATTCAGGTGCAAAAAATTACAGAAGAAAATTATGTGTGTGTGTGTGTGTGTGTGTGTGTGTGTGAGAGAGAGAGAGAGAGAGAGAGAGAGAGAGAGAGATTTACAAAAGCCCACACAATTTTGAGGAGAGATAATATAAAACTCCTTACTTCTTGATGGAAGCATGGCAACATCAAATTGTAAGAGCATGGATAGGATTCACACACACAAACACACAGAGAGGGGGAGGGGGGCGCACAAGAAAGCAATCTTTGAAAAAGCAATCTGCTACGGATATCATCCCATAACCCACAAATTCTTTGGGATCAATTTTATGAGTTTTATTTCCACTAAGACTGTCTCCACATAAGATGGGACACTCAAAAGGGAAATAAATGACCACAGGAAGCCCAGGACATCTAAAGGGGAGCACGGCATGAAAGATAAACTTCACCTGCTTTTTGCCAGTCTTCCCTGAGTCATCAGACCACGAGTAAACTTTAAATCAGCTTTTCATCTCTATTCACCTCTCATTTAGAGTCTACAAAGAGAAGTCATGGGATGAAGGGAGAGGATAAAAGCAAGATAAAAAACTTAAAAAGTTATTTAGGATAAGTATTATAATTAATGAGTTCAACATGGTTGTAGAGATATAAAATTAGTATATAAAAATAATTTATCACCCATAGAAACAAATAGACTTTTTAATTATAATAAAATACCTAGATATGAGTAATAAAAAATCAAATATCTAGAAAAACATGACGAAAGTATATAATATAGCCTTTGAAGGAAAATCTGAAACATTATTGAAAAACATTAAAGGATTAAATAGAAAAATAGGCAGATGGATAAGAAGATTCAATATTATAATTGTCATTCTCCTACTATTGGTCTATGAATGTAATTCAGTAGCCATCAAAATACCAATTGAGTTTGTAAAAAAACTGGATAAGTTGACTTTAATATTTGTATAGAAAAAAATATGAATAGCTAAGATACTCCTTTTTTCAAAAAATTCAGTAATTTGCTTTATGAAATATTCTTTTGGTTTTTTACTGCTGTGTAGCAAACAATCTTAAAATTCAGTGGCTTAAAACAACTATTTTATTAATCTTATGATTTTATGGGTCAAGAATTTGAGCAGGACCTGGCTAGTATATCAGTATATTTCAAATCAGAGAAGGTGACTCAGCAGGGAATTATTACAAAGATTTACTTATTACAAGGAATTTGGCTTATGCAATTTTGAGGACTAAGTCCAAAGTCTATACCAACAGGAAACCAGGAAAGGAAGACCATATGCAGGCTGGAACTCCATAGGCATAGCCTGAAGTTGCTATCCACAAGGTGAACAAATTGACATATCAGGAAGCCATCGCAGCTGGGTTATTTATTTATTTATTTTCTGACGGCATGTGGTGTCAACTGAGATCGCTCATGGGTACCCAGCTAGATGTTAATTGTTCTGGAGGATCCAAGACAGCTTCAATCAAATATATATCACCTTAGCAGGAACAGCCAGCAGTGTGGATTTAGTTGGCTCCTTCTGCCTCTGCATGTAGTTGTTAAGGTCTCACCATCTGGCCACTTCAGCAGGGAACATAGATGTCTTTCTTAGTGGCACAGGTATCCCTCAGATCACACTGGAAACTGTCAGGTACCCTAAAGTCTAGTTCTGGAGTCATATTCTATTGGTCAAAACAATTACAGAGCAGTGCAATTTTTAATGGTGGGAAACAGATTCTTCCATCTGATGGAAATATGTAAAAAAAATTGCTGCTCTTTTAATCTGCCACAGATATCCAGTTATAAAAGTATAGAACTAAAAAGAATGTAGCATTTGCATAGAGATAGAAAGTAAATAAAGGAAAAGAAAGTACAGAAACAGACACACACACACACATACACATAAACTTGATGTGTAACAGAGATAGCACTGCAGATCATTAGGAAAGAGATGCACTAAACAATAAACGGTTCTGGATAATGATGCAAAACCTGAAATTGGATCTTTACTTCAAACCACACACACAAAAAATCAATTCCAGATGGATTAAAGACTTAAATGTAAAATAAGAAACTTTAAAAAGCTTTTAGAAATTATACAGGAGGAAGATATCTTTATAAACTTTGAATAGAAAAGATTTTTCAACGGGAAACAAAAAGCTCTAATCATTAAAGAAAAAGAAAGATCAATTAGACTGCATTTCATTGAGAACTCTGCCCATCAAAAAAATTCTACTTAAAAAAAAGTGAAAAGACTAACCAAAAACTAAGGAAAGATATTTGCAACATATATAGTAAATATATTATTAAAATCCAGAAGAAAAAGAAATTCTACCAAACAATAATGAAAAGGCAAATGACCCAGTAGAAAAATTAACACAGAGACATACATTGACATTGCACTAATGAGAAATCATGAAAGGAAAATAAACATAAGGAAAAATGTTCTATCTCATTAGCAAATTCATAATCATGGAAATTATATTTAATACCAAAATCTAATTTTCTTTTATAACTACTAGATGGTCTAAAATTAATAAATCTGGCAAGAGGTGTTGGTAAAGATATAGAAAAAATGAGAAGTCTTATACTCTCTGGTTAGAGTATCTAAGTAAACAATTTGTCAGTTATAAAGAGGAAAACGGATACATTCCATAGGGGGACAATCCATTCCCAGGTACATATCAGAAGTCTTCAAACTAGGACATGTGTAACCGTGGGGTACAAAAGGAGCTTCTTACTGACACAGTTGTAAGGGAATAAACTGTTAGATCCCCGACTTCCATATGTGATATATGTATTCTAAGGCCATCTGTATGAGAATGTCTTTAGTAAATGCTAGACATGTATTGACAATTATTTTTCATCCCTCTTCAAAAATCACAATTTTTCCACTTTATTAAAAAACTTTCTGACACATTTTTAATTTTATAAGAATAATTTATCATAAATGCTACAAACTTCAAGAAAACCACACAATGGAAACAATTTACAATACGGGGGACAGAATATTTACCTTTAATGATTGTAACAACAGCTTTTTCAATCATATACAGTTGTGCTTTTTTTTTTTTTTTTTTTTTTTTTTTTTTTT